>NC_056747.1:882152912-882377912 GCF_019279795.1 Protopterus annectens
CATCACAGAAATAGAACCGTTGCATTGTCATGATCTGCCACTGAATCATTTTGTCAAGTTTAAGAAGCTCCCTGAAGGGTGTGCAATGTTAAAAGATGTTATATTATGTAACAGGGTGAAGCCATCTGCATGGAGGATGGTCTTACCTTCCATTGTATCTCTCAGCTGTCCAGACTTTTGTGTCATATTTTTGGTCTATTTCTCACCCACAGGAAATGAAGAACCAAAAATGTGTCCTCGGTTTAGAAGAAATTGAGATAACAGAAGAGTTGCTTGATTTAATAGAGATAGACATATTAAGATCAATGAAAGAAATACACTGCAGAAGGTTAATAAAACCCAAAAAGTTAGAATTTTGATAAAACAAATGAACACAGTAATTAAGACTGTCCATAGAGATCCATGTGACAAAACAGAAGTAAAAAGAACCTATTACTGTGCAGCTAAATTAATAACAGTTAAAGTTCTACCACAAGAACACAGGGTAGTAAGGGAAAGGAAGGAAAGAAATTGAATACCTTATGGAAGTATCGAATAGAGAAAACAATAAAGCAATTAAAACAAGAAGTGTCACAGTTAGAAGAGTATAGAAGCTGGAACAGATCAACAAAAATACTCAGAATGATAGATGTAATAAAAGCAATGTACAGTATTATAACAGATCAGGATCTATCTTGTACTGTTGCAAATAAACTAAAAATCTCAGAACAGGTGGAAAAAACTTAGAAGATATGTAGATAAATATAAAGGAAAAGTACAAAATAAGCAATTTATTGATGACCCCAAAAAGTTCTATAGAGAATTGGGAATGTAGGCCAAAGGAATTGAAAGACCAGTCAAAAAAGAAGAAATAGGTAAATTTTGGAGAAATATCTATGAAGATCCTGTGGAACATGGGAAAGATGCTCAAAGGATAGAAAAAGTAAAAGAAAGAATAAGAAGTTCAAAGGTACAGGATGTGAAATGCAATGAAGTAACAGCTAGAGAGATTGAAATAAAGTTAAGAAAAGCCTCCAATTGGAAAACCCCAGGCCTAGATGCAGTACCTCATTTCTGTCTAAAAGTATTAACATCTTTGCATGAAGATTTAGCCATGAGCACAAACTATTTATAGGCACACCCTGAACAGACACCAGTTTGGTTAACAACAGGAAAAAACAATGCTCCTACTTGTGTGAACCTGCAAATTATCCTAACTTGCCTTCCGACGACGTGTAAACTATACACCGGAATTGATGCTGCCAGAGTTTACATTCATTCAGAAGAAAACTCAGTTATGTCAATAAAACAAAATTAGTAGTAAAAGAAAGTTATATGGAGCAGCAGCAGTTATAATGGAGAACTGTAAAAAGGGGAAGAATGGCATGGATTTACTACAAAAAAGCATTTGACAGCATTCCACATTCATGGCTAAAAGAGTGCTTAAACAAGTATAAGACACACCTACACTGATCTTACAGTGACCATGAAACAGTGGCAGACCATTTTGCAATTAAGCCATGATAAAGGACAAATTAGTATTCCAAGTTTAAAAATTCAAAGCGGAATATTCCAGGGTGACTCCCTGTCACTGCTGCTGGGTTGTCTGTGTACATGAGGCAATTTCTACATTGCCTCAAGCTGCCCAGATTCATCAGATAGACAGGAGAGAATACTAGGAGCTGACCATTAGACATGCCTGAATAAAAAAAAAATTTCCTCTAGATAAGTGAGGAAAGTGAGTACAAGAGCTGTTTTTCTCTAAGCTGTTTTTCTCTAGGTAATGAGGAAGATTGAGTGCTATAGTAATTAGTCGCTTATATAGTGCTTACAAGTTCTGAACAAGTGCTGAGCATGAATAAGCAAATTTAAGTGCTAAAACTAAGAATCTGTATCTGCACTAGACGAGTTACAGGACAGAAACAAGTGCAAATGCAGGCTTTCAAATCAGAAAGTTGAGAGAGATGGAAGAGATTGCCCAAACGGCCAATAACTACAATTTTGGGCCAGAACCACTCCTTATGTGGTAGACAGGTTACCTAGTGCTTACCACTCCCAATGATAAGCTAGAAGGCTTCCCTCCAACACAGAAAGTCTTGGGGGGCACAGAAGCTTACATACAGTCCTGGATACAGCAAATCTGTATTTGGAACACTAGTTACAGGAAAGGTAGGAAACAGGCTTACCGTTTTTTGTTTTTTTTACAGAAAAGTAGCAGAAACAGTAGTAAAAACAATTCACAGGCAGTGCAAGCTAGCACACTTGAGTATGTAGCAATATTAGACCAAACACAGTTTACAAAATGCAAATGTTGGAGAAAACAACCTCAGCTGGATCAATAGGGGGTAGGAGCATACATCCCACCACCAATGCCACAAAGTCATCACAGCCACATGCAGATGAGGAGTCAGAGGGGGAAGCAGCAGCTGCTGTGGGTGTAGGCAGATTCAGGTGTGCTCAGTATGCCCTTAGCACTGGCTAAGAGACAACGCATAGCACACTCACTCACCACTTAGGGGCCTAAAACCTTCCTCCTATGCACATACATTTAGTAACATTGATTCCAGGCAACTGTCACAACCTTTACTTCCCGTGTATTGGCAGTATACTGCTTGCATCTGGTAGAGTCAGCCTTGAACTAAAATTGTTGCAACTGCTAGATTTACAAGGTAAGCATTGAACCTGGAGTGTATTGTGTAATAATATAAATGCCTGGCATATCCTTGCATTTTGTTATTTGGTAGTGTAAGCAAGTAAAAGGTGGGAAATTTGTACAGAAATTACCTTAACATGTGACGGGCAGAGACTTATTTGACTTGTGTGTCCACTGTTAAGTAGGCCTCAGGCATCAAAGATTCACACAGTCAAGCCTCTCAAAAGTAGTGATGGTCACTGCATGCCCTCAGTATAGAACCGTACATTTGTGCTGGAAAATCTTTAAGGAGAGAAGTTAGAAGGTAATGATACACGTTGCAGTTTCAGACTTTACAACCTTCACGAGGTCATTCACAATAAAGTTGGAAAATGTTGATGCTGTCAACTGTCTAACTTTCTAAGACTAACATAAGTCAACGGAACAATTACTAGTTCAACATCACAAATGCAGATATACCAAGCACTAAGTCAGCTGTACACCCTGAGCATCAGACACACAGCTTTCGTGTCCCTGAATCTAGAAGATACAAGGCAAAGATATGGCACAGTTATCATCACTTGTGCAGGGTGTTGGGGGGACAGGAAGCCAAGGCTGACACAAAAGGTAGGTGAGTGTGTGAGAGTAAGAAAGAGAAGCAGGTAGACATTTGAATAAAGCATCAAATGGCCAGTGAGACAAAACTGCATGGCTGAAGTGTGTAACTGTTGTGTGTGTGTCTGTAGGGGGTCCTCCAGGTGAAATGGTTGTGTGAGTGTCTGCATCAACATGGCCAAGCTCTGTGCTAGCTCTCTGTCTTGGTATGTCGGACAGGTGTAAGCTGTGCATGGTAGAGGTGGCAGTTCATCGTTGTCGTTCCCAACCATGAGAACTGGCTATGGCTGGAGTTGTTCGGGCATGTCCACTCCCACAGTCAGATGCAGTGCTGCTACTGATCATGACTGATGTCTTCTAGATGAGCTCCCCTCAAGAGTGTGTCCAGGACCATGTGACCTATGCCCATGAGGATGCTATCCCCCTCCCACCAGACATTCCATCACAGACACTGCTCATTCCAATGTATCATTCATCCGATCTATTGAATTGGCAACATGGTAGAGGCAGTCACGCATGTCAGCCTGTGCCACATCTACAACCCTAAGCATTTCTCTGGAGCACCTATGGGAATGTGCATGATGGCCTAAACATACATTGAGTGGCATGGGAAGAGACACCTGGATCAGGTGGAGGATGGACTCTAAGCCTCCTCCGAGCACCCCTACCAACCCTTTTGCATAGCACCTTGCCCACACTTTGGCTACAGTTAGAATCAACAGGCACTGAAGCTGCAGTAACCACACTTCCATGATCAATTGTCTCACCCTCCACCTGTCCAATATCTGTGGGCTCACTGGAATGGGTAGGTGTAGGCATGCTGTGTCCAATGCAGTTTCAATGGATGGCTGTATGTCAACCTCAGTATCAGATTCAACCTCTGCACACCCTGACTGTGCCTCTGTCTGGCCACCATCATCATCAGAGTCTGCTGATACCCTGACATCAGGTGGTAGAAGTGTACACTTCCACTGTCAGGATCACCTGTGATACTAAGCAATTAATACTTACAGTACTATAGTCCAATATATGCTAACAAAATAACAATGCTGGCACTATTGGACAGTACATCAATACGCAACTGTCCTGACATCAACATCACACATTAAATATTTATTTGAGTTGCTCATCAGTACTGACATAAAATGGTTGGCTTACCATGTGCCGATGGTGACATCCTCTGTATGGCAGATGGTCATGGAAAAAGTTAAGCAAAAGGTAAGGACAACATCATCACAATTATCAGTAACACAGGGGGTAATACTTTTTTTCCCCCTTTATATGTCCATTAACTATACTTTCAACAAGAACTTGGATGACAGCTCCAACCTAAGCCCATGTGTAATCAATCAGAATGTGTTGTTAACTGTAGCAATCTTCAGCCCCTACCCCAGAAAAAATTCTTCTGAAACATAAATTAAGCACTGATTTAAATTGTTTTACTATACAACAGTATTTAACAATTGAGATACAAAAGCCCACCTGGAAGCTCCAACTAGGGGATGCTTGCTGTCTCTGAAACAGTAGCACCAATGTCAAGGACATACTGTTCCACACTTTCCTGGGAGCTGTCTGGATCCCTGACAGTGGACAGGAACTCTTCATTTGCTGTTAGTGGTGGCTCTGTGGCAGTTCTGCCCTCCGGTACCCATCTGATCACAGCCCACTGCAGCTGCTCTCCTCCTTGCAGATGAGGTCATGTCAGTGGACCTGTGGTACACCTGCTCATATGTCCTGCTGTGGCCACCCACTACATTAATGTCTGTGATGATCGTCTGCCAAATCTGCATTCTGCCTGACATATCTCCATGTCCCCTCTCAAACAGGAAGGCACCATGTTGCCTAAAAGCTTCAACAACGACCCGATTGTCAGGGTCAGTGAAAGGTGGTTTTCAAGGATTGAGACACCTGGGTAGCATAGTCCTAGGTGTCCTAAAAGACAACAGAAGGATAATACACATAAGTGTCACATAACTGCAAAATGGCTGTTCCCAGATAAAACAGAAAAGTTAGGATTTCAGTATTACCCACTGTAGAAACATAAAACAGTCTAGAGATTTGAAGCATGAACAACAGGATGGATGCAAAAAAAGGAGAGTAGCAATACCAACACATCCTTGTTTTGCGCCATAGCAGAAATGCAGCTTTGCTCCCACCCCAAAAAGAACAGGCAAATGACACATTTTGCTAACAAACCATCTTTGAAATGCTAAGTGCTATCAAATTAAGTGTCCCTGAAGCATGTTTACAGATTTAACACTGAACATTCCATGTTAAGGTATTGCCAATCATGTACAACTATGAAATGCCCTGACAACCATGCCAATGCCATCAGTACACTTCTGCATAATGCACACAGATCAAGTGTAAAAGCTTTTGTTAAATATATATATATATATATATATATATATATATATATATATATATATATAAATAAAACTATAGTACATATTTTCTTAGTTACATTTCAGCATATGCAGTATGCAGCTTCCAAAATGCAAGCATACCCTCTCAAGTTCAGTAATCCTCTGTGCAGATATAGTGCAAAGTAATATCCTCTTTTCTGTGTTCTCCACATAAACAAGTCTTCTCACCTTCTATTTCCCTAGCTTTATGGTTGCCTTTTTATGGTGTAGATTCAGGGCTGTCAGCATGGTGACGATGCATATGAGGTGTGAACTCATTAGAATTGCTGAATCCAAAATACTTGGCTCTGCATAGGTGGTAGTAGGCTATCGGCCCTAGGGCCTATAAAAGCCTAGCCATAACAATTCCCTGGATATTTCTTCCCGCAATATTTACTTCCCTGGACCCCTGTTTTGAAGAGGGCCAAGGAGGAGCTCTGCTTGACATGTATGGGCAGCCTATTCCAGAGTATGGGGAAGTCTCTGGGTCAGGAACCTATCCCTCCAGCATGTTTTATTTATTGTGATGACAAGGTTTAGATCTCTGGAGCGTGTGGCTCTGAGGGATTGGGATTTCTTTAAGTGGAGCATGTCCAACAGCTCAGGGATTGACATGGCCTTGTATGTTAAATAGACATCGCCTCTGAGTAGACGATATGCCACAGAGTATAGCTGAAGTTTTTTTAGGCTGTCAGCATAGGACATCTGCTTTAGGCCTGTGATTCTTTTAGTGAGGTGTTTCTGTGGCCTTTCCAGCTGTTGCAAATGTCTTGTGAGGTACATACTAAATGGGGCGTTGTACTCTATAATGAGTCTAATGAGGGATGAGTACAGTGGGACAATGACCTCCTTTTTTTCTGGATGAAAAGCCCTTAGGGATGAGGTGTGCCACATAGAAGGATTTCCTGACTGTTGTGGTGATGTGGTCATCGAAGGTGAGACCACTGTCCACTTGTGTCCCTAAGTCTCTCATCACACTTTTGGTGTTTAGTGTACTGCCACCTGTGTGGTAATTCATGGGTACATGTTTTTTCCAAAGGGGATAACTATACATTTCTTGGCATTGAGCTTGAGCCAATGGCTCTGGCACCAAGCATCTGTTTCTGTAAGGCCCTTTTGTTGAATATCCACATCATTTGGGGATTCAGTAATGGCTCCCAGTTTGCAGTCATCTGCAAACGTTTTTAGCCAGAGTTCCTTAGTGTTGGCCTGTACTTCAGAGAAGTAGATGCTAAACAAGAGCAGTCCCAGGACTGAACCCTGAGGTACTCCACTTGTCTGGAGATGGATTTGGAGTCTGCTACTTTTACAGTCTGGGTTCTGTCAGTAAGCTAGTTGGCAACCCATCGAGTGACATAGGGATTTATGCCTAGCTTAGTAAGTTTATCTATGATTCCAGAGTGGGGGATGGTGTCAGAGGCCTTGGCGAGGTCCAGATAGGCTGTGTGGATCGCCTTACCCTCATTCACAGCTCTGGAGACTGATTCAAAGAAGTCAGTCAGGTTCAGGAGACAAGATTGGCCCTTCACAAACCCAAACTGGGTGTGGTCCAGTGTTTGAAGGTTGCCAATGCCTTTGTTTATAAATTCCATGATAATGCGTTCCATGCCCTTGCAGATCAGGCTCGTCAGACTGATGGGATGGTAGTCCCCAGGATCCAAGGTGGATCCCCCCTTTGTGGAGTGGGATAACTGTAGCTGTGCACCACTAAGTGGGTACAAAGCCTGAGGTGAAGCTATGATTAAACATGACACTTAGGTGAGCTGCCAGTTCATTTTGTAGTTCATGTAGTACACAGCCTGGGATGTCATCTGGTCCCATGGATGCTGTATTCTTAGCTTTGGAGAGTGCGGTTTCTACCTGTGTGGCCATGATTACTGGAATTTGGAAATCTTTTGGTATTGAGATGGGCGCTTTAGGGGATGGAAGGGGGGTGAAGTTGGCACTGAATCGATCTGCCAGGATATTGGCAATATCCTTGGGATCAGTATATTTAATGCCATTCTGTTGTAGCTCAGAGCAGATCTGAGCATTGCCATTTAGATTCTTGACATAACTATAGAATGCCTTGCGGATGTCTTTGGAATCTTTGGCAATTTTATTTTCGTAACAAGCTTTGGAGGATTTTATGAACGTAGTGCAGGCACTCCCTCAGTATTTGTTTTTTAATGGATTGTAACTGTGAATGATTACTGGTAGGGAGAAGGAAAACACAATAGCAATGCAGACTGCCCTACATCCTGTGGGTGTGTCAGATTAGACATCCAAAGTGTTATATGCACATTTTGTCAAAGTTGGAAATGCTACATTAGCAGGACATAATTCACAGGTTCTGTTCATTAATATCCAACCTCCTCTTCATTTGTTGGCAACTTCATATTATGTTATTGCCATTTACTATTGTCACACATTGTAAGGACAATGATATAGTATGGCTTACAGACTGCATGTCTCAGATTACTGATCAGATAGAGAAGAATGACCAACAAACACAGAGAGGTAAGACAGAGCTGCATATTTGCAAGCAATACTAAGTGGCTGTGTGATCACTTAATGCAATACATGCAAAAATAATAAATGTACAAATAATTGTTTGGTTTTGTATTACTGTAGATGATGATGCAGTTTGTTGTATGCAGAAAGATTTCAGTTCCTTGCTGCAAAGCTGTTTGTGTGGCAAAGAGGGATAAGGTGCCCTTATTGTGTTCTGAAGGTTCACTGGAGTGAGTGTTCAAATCCAGACCTGCCTAGAAATATGTCATAGGTTCATAGGATACTAGACTATTGGCCAGGAGGCCCTTATAAGCCTAGCCAAGAATTTGCCCATGTTCCCACAAAGTCAGCACCTGTTTCTCCTGTTTAGCAGGGACACAGGTGGGATCCTAGGACTGTATTTTCTGTTTCCCATCCAGTTGTCCAGGTTCCTCTTAAAGAGGGCTAGTGAGGTACTCTGCTTGACATGGAGAGGGAGTCTATTCCACAGATGGAGCGAGTTTTTGGGACACAAATCTGTCCCACCAATAAGTTCTGTTAATGTCACAGACCAGCTTGAGGTCTTGTGTGCAGGTTGCCCGAGTGGAGTTTGACTTAAGGATATGCAGCAACTCCATCAAGGTTTGTATGAGACTGAGGCTCTTAGCCTAGCTGTATAGGATAGGTGTTTGAGACCCTGGATTTTCCTGCTCAGGAAGCTCTGTGGTCTCTCCAGCTGCTGCATATGCTTGGTAAGGTACATGCCGAAGGGGGCCTTGTACTCGATAATGGGTCTGATAATGGAGGAGTACAGGGATGTTCTGACCTCCTTGTTCTTGGATGAAATGCCCTTACTTATGAGGTGGGCCATGTAGAAAGCCTTCCATACAACTGAGGCAATGTGGTGGTAAAAAGTCAGGTTGCTATCAGCCTGGGTGCCCAAGTCCCTCACGAGTGACTGCATGCTTAGTACGTTGTTATTAATGTGATAATTAGTGTGGACATCATTTTCCCCAAAGGAGATACTGGCGCATTTCTTGGCATTCAGTTTGAGGGCATACTTCTGGCACCAATCATTAGTTTGGGTAAGGCCGTCTTGGAGGATGTTCACATCACTAGGGGAAGTTAAGACAGCACCAGCTTGCAGTTATCTGCAAACCAGCCACAGACCACTGGTTTTGGCTTACATCTCAGAAAAGTATATCCCAAACAGTAGAGACCCCATAACCGATCCTTGGGGTACGGCACTTGTTACGAGTCTACTACTAGAGGTAGGTTTCCCTATTTTGACTGAGTGGGTTCTGTCAGTTAGCCAGTTAGCTACCCGTCCGGTAACATACAAGTTGATGACTAGCTGGGAGAGTTTATCTATTATGCCCGAATGAGAAATAGTGTCGAAGTCCTTGGAAAGGTCAAGGTAGGCAATGTGCACTGTCTTCCACTCTTCCATAGCTTTGTTGACTGTTTTGAAGAAGTCGACCAAGTTTAGCAGGCATGATCTTCTTTTGACAAAACCAAACTGTGGGGTCAAGCGTTTGGAGGTTGCCAGTGCCCTTGATTATAAGGTCCATGGATTTGCAGATCAGGCTAGTTAGGCTGATAGGCCTATAATTGCCTGGGTCAGTGGATGCTCCACCTTTGTGTAGAGGGATGACAGTGGCTGTCCTCCATTCAGCTGGGATGAAGCCGGTGCTCAGGCTTTGGTTGAATAGGGTGCCTAATGGTGCTGAGAGCTCATGCCTGAGTTCATGTAGGATGCAGCCAAGCATGTTGTTAGGTCCCATGGAGACTGTATTTTTTGCGTTTGAAAGGGCATTAAAGACCTGCTCCCTGGTGATGAGGGGAAGGGGGCAGGTGCTGGGGATGTCCTGGTTTACTGGTGGGGGGACAGGGGGTGAACTTTTCATGAAGTCTGTCTGCCAGCAGGTTGGCTATATCTATGGTGTTTGTGTATATGGTGTTCTTAATCACCAGTTCAGAGCAGATTTGGGTGTTACCTTTGAGATTGCATACATATGTGAAGAAGGCCTTATGATTGTCCTTAGTGGATGTAGCCAATTTGGACTCAGCCTTAGAGGATTTCAGCAGTGACCTTGTTTGCTTGTTCAGACAAAGGAGAGATTGCTTCCAACTTGGCACCTGATCCTTTTTGGTCCTGGACAGCAATTTTTTCCTTTTATTATATAGAGTTTGTTTATTTCTGTTGTCCACTTGACAGGTTTGCTCTTTCTTGAGGAAGACAATTTGGTCCTGTCAGGTATTGCTGAGTACATGCACCTCTGTAGCTGCTAATATTTTTTTGGTGTTGGCTTGGACATTAGCGCTATTTACAACCGAAGGGACGGTGGCTGTGAAGCTGCTTATACCTAGTCTCAGGAGATTGTAGTCATCTTTGGAAAATTTTTTTTGTTTGACCTTGGGGGGGGGGGGGGGGTTCAGGAGAGATCATGATTTCAAAAGTGATTGCTTTATGGTTGGATCTTACCCAGGAGGATGACACTGTAGGGGGGCTGCAGTGGCTACTTGTGTTGGTTAGTACCAGCTCCACGATATTTTCACCTCTCGTGGGGTTCTCAACCAGCTGATTCAATGCATAGGCATTGATGAATTTGAGGGATGTCTAGGCATTCATGTTTGGGCTAGAATAGGTCTTCCACTCTATGGTTGGGTAGTTAAAGTCACCCAAGATCAGGGTAGAGGGTTGAATCTTGATGGATTCACATAAGTCCAGGTAGGTGGAGTGGACATCCTCAGCCATGATTGGGGCTCTGTAGCTAGCTATGATTTGAATAGGTGTTTTGTTAACAGTTAACCGCACCTGGAGTGTCTCCTGTGCGTCATACTGTTTGACCAGCCTGGAGGTGTGTGTATGCCTTTGATAAATATTGAAACTCAACCTCCTTTGGCTTTGTAGCCCTCCATTTGGGGTCTGAAAGTATGGTAGGACGAGTAACTTGGTAAGGCTGGGGTGCAATCCACAGCTTTGAACCAGGTTTCAGTGACTGCACAAATGTCAGCATCCTCCAGGGTGAGGAATGCTTGCAATGAGTGCAGTTTCCTGATGAGACTCATAGCGTTTAGCAGAATGAGCTTTAAATTATTTTGTGCTCATGACTTTGCCTAAAAAAGGCACTATGGGGAGGCAAGAGTCTTTGCCAGAAGCCTGAAGCCAAGGGGAGACAGATGAAGGCCATCTCTTGTAAAGCATCGTGGTCTGTCAGTCATGTCCTCCTAGGCTGCCAGCTACTGGATCCCCTTGGAATGACATCGGAAACTAAGCCAATTGTTAAAGTCAATAATTTTACATTTGTATTGAGACATCACCCGGGGTGTCAGTAGGATGCTGCTTAAGGCTAGGGACATACCTGCCTGGGAGACATATTCAGCAAGCTCAATCATGTCTCTCTTCATATAGTCCAGAGAGGTATGTCTCAAGTCATTCATACTAACGTGGACTATGACAGAGCCATAACAGTACCTGTTAAGAGACTTGAGTGTGTGCATGATATGATGGATTAACTTAACATGACTTTCTCCTTGTCTGGCCTGGTGAGGGGCACATCTGTGCATCTCACAATAGTCTCCTATGACTAGTATGTTGGGTTGGTGGCTGGGCCTTTGAATCTGTGAGGCACAGGTGAGTGGTGCTTGGTGCTGTGGGTTGTGATGTGTGTGGTTTTTGCTTCAGAGCTCTCTTTTGTTTAGGTATGTTTTTGTTAAGAACCGCCACACATGTAGGAGTGTGCTGTACAGGTGTGGGTGGTGTTAGAGGTGTGGTGTTTGTAATGTTTGTGCAGATAACCTTCTCAGTGCCAGATGTATTGGCTTGTGATTGAGTCAGCAAGTATTCTAGGTTCTTAATGTAATTGCATCTCTCACATATTGTGTTGTGAGATGTTAGTAGTGGAGGGTTGTCCATGTACATGAGACAGTTGCTCCACTATCTCAGGATGCCCATATCAACCAGACTAGCAGGAGAAACCATAGGAAATTATCCATCCATGGTTGTTGTCAGAATCTGTGGAAGAGATGTCTGGGATAGTAGAGTGGGTACTATCTAAGAAGAGTACCTATAGGTGTGAGATAAAATCAGTACAGTAGCTGCAAGGGAGGGCCTCACTTACACAGGAGTGCTGGTAAGGGAAAAAATGCAGCTGAGATACCTCACAAAGGGTTAAAACAGAGCAGCAGCAGTGCGCGATATGCAAACAAGCAAAAACCTTCGCAAATGCAGGGTTTAAATACCACAAAAACAAAAGTAAAATAGAAACACTGGAATTGACCAGTCAACCTTGTCTCTGAGCTCTTAGCTAAACACCTTATGCCAGATCAGTTCCAGCCAGTTCACTTACTTCCACTAAGTGCAGGGAAGGCCCCAGCCAGCACAAGATGGTGGAGGAGGAAACACAAGAATCACACAAACAGATCTGGGTGCAGCAAAACCTGTAACCAGACTATGCTAAAGATATTTGAACTCTGTTTAGGTTGATTTAACACAGGAGAATAGATGCATACTTAAGTATAACAGTAGCAAACAAGCGCAAACTGATTTAAACAAATTAATCAACAAAAAGCTCTAAACTGAGCCCTGTACCATTAACCTTCAATCAGACAAGTTCTAACTGCACACACCTGCCACTAGAGTGCAGGGGAACCCTCTCCAGCAGAAAATGGTCTGATTTAATGTTCAAGTTATACAAATAGAGCTAGATTCAGCAGGTCTGAATCTAGTCTATGCTACAGCAAAGTGCACCAATTTCAGAAAAAAAAGAGTTCAAATAAGACGGTAAAATAAGCCTTCAACTAGCAATTCAACTAGCAATTCCAAGCCCAGAAGGGCAGAATCTACCCTCTCCTCCCACAAGAGAGCAGACCACAAACCTTCTTAATGTAAAATAACTGTCCTGAAGCCCAAGTGCTTAAACCAGAACTAAGACACTTTAGAATAACTAGCACACTAAGCCTTCAACCAGCAATTCTCAACTTAGAAGGATATAAGCTACCTCTCCTGCCACAACAGTGTAGACCACAAACCTTCCTAATGTAAAACAACTGTCCTGAAGCCCACGTCCTTAAACCAAAAGGCTTAGAATAACAATTACAATTTAATCAGGCTACTAACAAGCAGTAATAAATGCAGCAGAGTAAATTAAATTGAATACTTTTAAGAAAAAGCAGCAAAAGCAAAATAAAGTAATAGTAGGAAGAAACACAAATACAGCAAAAGCAGATGAATAAAGAACATTTTTTTAGGTTAAGTGGGAAGGGAGGAAACAAGATAATTCAAGGTGGAGAAACTAGGGGGGAGATCATTCCCAAATGATCTCTCTGTACTTAGTAGAATGAGCTGATGAGATGGGACTGGGAGGAGTGTGCAGAGTAAGATTTATAGTAGGGATGGGCAACTCAGAAGCCACCTAATTTAAGAACACAAAAAGAATTGGGCTGGTAGGAGGGAAAAATGCAGCGAGAGATCAGCAATATTCAGAGCAAGCAGGCCAAACACTTCAGCTAAATAGATATTTCAGCAATGCTGTTTCTCAGCTCTCCCCACTGATTAACTGATGTTATTCACAGTTTGTAAAGGAATTCTTTGCTAACTTTTTAACTAACCCTAGCCAAGAACTCTTCAACAGAACATAAAACTTCAAACAAAACAAATGTAATACTAGAAGAAGATACAAAATAGAAGTGATCAAACCATAAATGAAGAGCTTCAATTCAAACTAAAATGCAGCTAGAGATCGGCAATATTCAGAGCAAGCAGGGCAAACAAACACTTCAGCTAATAGAGGCATTTCTTCATAAAAGAGCAATGCTGTTTCTCAGCTCCCCCACTAATTAACTAACATTTTTTTAGTGTGTGTCATAGATTGCTTTTCCTCATTTCAACTATTTTTCCCTTTTTTCTTGCTTTTTTTTCTGGGGGCATTAATTGCACGATGTGCAGCTTAACGTAAACACAGGAAACGGAGAAAATGAGTGCCATGTTTGGTTGTGCTTCTTTTGTTTGCACAAAGCATGGCAGTGAGCACAGTGGCCTAGTTGCCAACCCAGGAACCAGAGAGAACACCAGCAGAACACCTGCAAACAGGGCATATGTAAAAGGGGAAACATAAAAAAACAATACATTGTTGCAATTTCTGCATTTCATCTCACAACTATGCTTGGCGGCATTGTGCAGTGATTAGCAAGGTTCCCCAGCAGCTGCAGCCATTAAACACCTGCAGACAAGACTCAGACAGCCAATAATTGAAACCAGATACATTCAGTTAATTCTTTTGGCTATTGTGCAAACCCACTAAGCTGTGTTGTACAGTGGTATTCACAGAGGCCTTATAAATTACTAGAAAATTAAGGAATGTCATGTAACTAGTCATGTGGCAGCAGGTGAAGTGCAAGGCTGGAGTAAAGATGGTCCTGGGTTCTATTACAGGGTGTGCAACTTTTTTTTTTACTGTTGTGACAGTGCATTTTTATAGCAATGAACTGAAAAATAGACAAGTGTTATTTCAGCATTCTTGTGGCAATAGGTGTAAGTGTAGGACTGCCATACACATATCCCACAGTGTAAAAATCAATTTTCCTCAGTGTATAAAGACAAAAAATGTGTCAGGTCATTACATTTATGCGCCTAGTGCATGTCTGCAAACTTAAATTCATCTAACAGTTACCCTCCTATTTCCAATAAATTTCTCCAGGCCACATCAGTAGACACCCCTCAAACTAAGGCTGAGTGTCACATTAACCCTCCAATTTCAGTGATTTAATTCATTCCTGCTTGGCACTGCTGCACTCCACTTAACATTGCACAAATGTGGCATCATTGCTTGGGTTTGCACACTACCAGTAAATGTGATAACTGGAATTGGTGGGAAAGTGTCTGTTTCCATTGCTCTAGTTTGGCAGGTAGACATGGCTGGCGTTGGAGAGGAATGTACCATGTTTAGGGCACAGGGGTGAGGTGTCCAGGAGTCTCAAGATATTTATTGGAGTCCTGGTAAAGCACCACAGCCAAAGGTTTCTGCAAGAGGACTATTCTGGTTCCCAGTACACGTCTGAGGCATGGAATAGTTTGGCCCAGGTTGTATCCTGTGCCATTGGTATCCCATGCACTGGAGAGCAATGTAGCCATTTCAGTGACCTAAACAGGAGAAAAAGTAATACTGTCAACTCGTTAGTTGCATGAGTTTCAGACTGCGGAGATCACACAGCTGTGTAAGTATGAAATAAGAGAGTACTTGTAAGACTTAGAAAACTAAATATTGGCAAGACCAATATGCATAATGCTTTTATAGGTTCATAGGTTTATACTAGGCTATCTGCCCTAAGGCATTTATAAGCCTAGCCCAAAGTTTTGTGGCTTACGCCACCCCTTATGTTAAAAAATTTTGTGCCCATTAGTTTGTTGTGCCTCTGACCAGCAGTGACACAGAGATGATTCCCGGGGTAAACCTACGATCTCCCATCCACCGGTCAAGATTTCTCTTGAACAGAGCCAGCGAGGTGCTCTGCCTCACATGGACCGGGATTTTATTCCACAGCATAGGGAGTCTCTGACTGACAAATCTATCCCTCCGGCATGTCTTATTTATATCCGTGCTAAGGTTTAAGTCGCTTGCTCTAGTGGATCTGGTAGATTTGGATTTTTTGAGGTGGAGCATGTCCATTAATTCCGGGTTGGACATGGCCTTGTATGTCAGGCACAGGTCACTTCTGAGCAGACGGTATGCGACTGAATACAGCTGGAGTTTCTTCAGTCTGGCAGCATACGACAGATTTTGGAATCCCTTTATCCTTTTGGTGAGGAACGTTTGGGGTCTCTCCAATTGCTGCAGGTGTCGGGTGAGATACATCCCGAATGGGGCATTGTACTCGATCATTGGTCTGATAAGTGAAGAGTACAGGGGAACAATGACCTCACTTGATCTGGATGTGAATCCCTTCATGATCAGGTGGGCAATGTAGAAGGTCTTTCTAACCACTTTAGCAATGTGAGTGTCAAAAGAAAGGCCACTGTCAACCTGGGTCCCCAGGTCCCCTGATAACCTCTTCTGTGCTTAGTGGATTGCCACCTATATGGTAGCTTGGGGTTACCTTGTTTTTCCCGAAGGGTATGACTATACATTTTTTGGCATTTAACTTCAGGCCATGGCTCTGGCACCAGCTATCAGTTTCCGTGAGACCCCTCTGAAGGATATCTGTGTCCGATGTACTTTCCACTATGGTGCCCAGTTTGCAGTCATCTGCAAACTTTGTCAGCCATAGTCCTCCTATGTTTGCCTGTACTTCTGAGAAGTAGATGCCGAACAACAGGGGCCAAGGACTGAGCCCTGTGGGACACCACTTGTGACCGGCTTGGAGTCTGACATGGTGCCAGCAACTCTAACCCTGTGGGTTCTGTCCTTTAGCCAGTTTGCAACCCATCTTGTGACATATGGGTTTACATTTAAGCTGGTAAGTTTCTCTATAATACCTGAGTGGGGTATTGTGTCGAAAGCTTTTGCAAGGTCAAGGTAGGCTGTATGGACTGCCTTTCCCTCATCAATGGCCTTGGTGACTGTTTCGAAGAAGTCGACCAAGTTCAAAAGGCGTGATCTGCCCTTGACAAAGCCAAACTGGGCCGGGTCCAATGTCTGCAAGTCCCCTCTGTCTTTGTTTATGAGTTCCATTATGATCCTCTCCATAGCTTTGCAGACCAGGCTTGTTAAGCTTATGGGGCAGTAATTACCAGGGTCTGTAGAGGCACCGCCTTTGTGGAGTGGGACCACAGTTGCCGTACGCCACTCCTTGGGCACGTATCCTGTGGTAAGGCTAAGATTAAACAGCTGCCTTATGTGCGGGTTTAGTTCCTCATTGAGTTTGTGTAGCACACAGCCGGGGACACCATCCGGTCCCATTGATGCTGTGTTTTAGCTTTAGAGAGAGCAGCTTTTACCTGCGCATTTGAGATGTCTGGGAGGCTACACTCCGCTGGGATAGTTATCTCTCCTTTTGGGCGGGAGAGGGGGGTGAAGTTTGCACTGAACCTGTCTGCCAGTATGTTGGCAATGTCTGTGTGTTCAGTGATTTTTGTATCATTTTGGACTAATTCTGAGCATATCTGGGAGATTCCACCCAGGTTTCTAACATAGCTGAAGAAGGCCTTATGATTGTCTTTTGAATCTATGGCAATTTTTCTCTCAAAGTTGGCCTTGGATGATTTTATGAGTGCTCGATTTTTTACTAATAATGATCAAGGGTGTCTTCTTTATGGATTTTGCTCTATCATGTAACAGCTTTCTCCTCTTATTGTAAAGTTTGTTTATGGCTGGGGTCCACCAGACTGGACGCTTGCCCTTGGTGGAAAGAGTCTTGGTTTTATTAGGGATTGCCTGATCCATGCAGTCCTGGAGGTGTTCGTAGAAGGCATTTGTAAGGGCTTCGCAGCTTGGGTTGTGGCTTCCACTGGCTCGGGGCCTTGAAGGATACCACACCAGTCTTGAGTAGTGTGAAGTTTGCTTTAGAGAAGTTCTTCACTGTGGTCTTTTTGTTTGGGGTGGGGCGGATGTGGATTTCCAGTGAGATTAGTTTATGATCTGATCTCACCAATGAGGGATATACTTCGGTGTGGAGCATTTTGTCCCCATGTTTGTGATGATGAGATCTAGTATATTTTCTCCTCTTGTGGAACGGTGACTAGTTGTTCCATGGCATTTGAATTTATGAACTCCAGGAACCTTTGGGCTAAAAAGTTGGGGCTTGAGTAATGTTCCCAGTCTATATTCGGGTAGTTGAAGTCACCCAATATAATGGTGTTTGGAGATACATTTATACCCTCCAGTGTCTTCAGGAAGGCTGTGTGGGGTTCCTGAGTTTGAGAGGGTGGCCTGTAGCATGCTACAAATTATAGAGCAGTTTTGCCTATGGTTAATTGCACCTGGATGGTTTCCGATGCTTCATGCGTTGCCACCAACCTGGAGGTGTGGGTATCCTTGATGAATATGGATACACCCCCTCCTTTTGTGGTGTGGTCCGGGTTTTGGGGCCGGAACGCATGATATGAGGTAAAACCTGATAGTGCCGGGGTGCTCTCAGGAGCCTTGAACCAGGATGTCCTTCATGGATGCATCTGCAGTCATAACAACTGGGTTGTCCTGTCGTCAGGCAGCCCTTCAGTCGGCCGGATTCCAAAGTCCGGGTCCGGCTTCGGCTGATGTCGCACTCCACCCGACGTCATCTCTGTTGGTCTGCGGGTATAAAAGCACCAGCCGACGCCATTTTCCTCAGTCTTTCTTGCCGCGTGGCGCCCGAAGCAGAAGCTGTTCGCAAGTGCCGGTCGGTCGGATCCAGAGATTACTTCTACCGAATACTACTTCGAAGACTTCTAAAGCTAAGTACCCCGTTGGGGACTCTTTCTTGCCTCAGCCGATGTCAGAAAAAGTTAACAATTGTTTAACCTGTGGGAAACAAATACCTCATAAAGATTTCCACTCTTACTGTCTGCCTTGTTTAGGCCCAGCCCACAACGTAGCAGCCTGTTCGCCTGTGCTTCTTTCAACCGACGAACGCTTAGGCGTCGGTCGGAGTTTGCAGAACAGTTTTTCGGTTCTGATTTTGCGTACATTATGCCGCCGGATCCTCCGACTACCCAATCTACCAAAAACGCAAAGATAAAGACCGACACTGGCATGTCCGCGGTTTCGACCGAAACCATGGTTAAGCAAACCGTGAGTGTCTCGGTTTCGGCCGAAACCGAGAAAACTGATCTAAGTACAGCTGAACCTATTCCTACAACTGAGGCCCCTGCTACAACTCTTGAATCGACCTCAGAAATTTTACCCACTACGGTGGTTGACTTATCAGACACCATCCCTTGGATGTCTCTACCCCAGCACGTGGTGCTGCTAGGCCTCCAGCAGCCATGTCCATTAAGGCCTTCGCCAGGGCTAAAGCAGCCAAGACTACTAAAACAGTGCCTGTTAAACCCCACACATCCAGGCCCTCTTCTAGTTCCCAAATGCTTACTTTGGCAGAAGATTTAATTTCTTTAATCAGAGGATCTCAATCTCACCCAGATAGGACCTCTCAGCCCCCAGAGAAGAGACCTAGGGCAGAGCCCCCTGAGCCAGTGTCCTCTGATGAATCTGCTGATGAATCAGACATAACTGACCAGCCAGAGGCTCCCTTCTCCAATTTTGAAGATTCTGATGCTGAAGAATCCATTCCAGCTGCTTCCCCACCAGAAGAATTCTCCTTTGGGAAACCTTGCATGCCATGCGAGAACAGTTCCAATGGCAGCAACAGGATTTTTCAGACTCCAGAAAAGACTTAGGACCTTTCTACACCTCCCACAGCACAGGCCCTTAGCTATACCTCCTGTTCTCTCTGTGGTGGATGATGCTTTCAATGATGTTTGCTCCGCTCCAGATTCTTTACCCCCAGCCCCTGCCAAACCAGACAGATTTTACAGGGTGCCAGATACTCATCACCACCTTTACAAGGCCCCACTTGCAGACCCAGAAACTATATCCCAGGGTCCCAAGGCAGTAGTCACGACCATAGCTAAAACCCTACTCCTTCTGAAAGGGAAGCAAGGTCATTAGACAGATGGGGTAAAAGGTCTACACTTCAGCTACTCTCTCAGCTAGAGCTTTAAACTGTCAGTTTCACATGATACAATACCAAGAGTTTATGCTTGATCAGTTAACTAAAAACTAACCACTGATGAATCTCTTGATAAGAAATATGTATTAGAGATGGTAAATAACATACAACAGGTTAGCAACCATTCCTTAAAATGTGGCTATGATGCACTGGAGGCTTCATTTAGATCAGCCATGACAGGCACAGTGATAAGAAGGCATGCATGGCTAAAGGAACAAGCTTTACCGGATCATGTTAAAGCTAAGCTGCTAGATGCTCCTATGGACAAGACAAGTTTGTTTGGTACACCTGCCCAGCAGGTTATGAAGAAAATGGAAGAAAAGGCAAAATCTGTTCAAACTGTTAAAGATTTCTTGCAGGTTCAACCCCCAAGGTTTAGCAGGAACTGGCCTGCCAAAAATTGGTCCTTTCCTGACTCCACAAAATTTTAAAGGGGCAGGAATAGACGTTCCAGAGGCAGAAACCAATCCAGAGGATGTGCCTACAGAGGACGACAGTGGCAAGGTAACAACAGAGGCACAGACGCAGCCACTGCCACTACATCAACACAACCACAGTGACTTAACCCTAAATCCGCCTACCAGGGAACAAATAGCAGCTCCTCTAGGCGGAAAGTTAACCTTATTTTCAAGGAACTGGCACTGCATAACAAAAGACAAGTGGATTTTACAAACCATAGATCAAGGTTACCGGTTTCACTTCCACACTTTACCAGTCAAAAGAGGAATGCCAAATCTACCTCCAAATCAAAAAACAGAGGCTCTACGCCAGATAATGGAGTTAGCAAACATGAGAGCTGTGGAAAGAGTGCCAACAGCAGAGCAAGGAAAGGGGTTCTATTCCAGACTATTCCTAGTTCCAAGAAAGGAAAAAAGTTGGAGACCAATTCTCGACCTGTCCACTTTAAATACATACATCATTGTCCCAAAATTCAAAATGCTGACACTACAGCAGCTTCTTCCCATGCTGGGCAAGGAGTCTTGGCTGGTAACTCTAGATCTCAAGGAGGCATACCTGCACGTCCCCATTCGACCAATCTGCAGAAGATACCTCAGATTTCTTGCAGGATCAGAGCACTATCAATTCTCAGCATTGCCCTTTGGCTTATCTACTGCGCCCAGAGTATTCACAAAATGCCTGGCATCAGTAATCGCCATTGCAGACTACAGGAATTCAAATTTACCCATACCTGGACGACTGCCTGCTACAAGGGGACAACAAAAGCAAGCTGACAACAGATTTACAAAGGGTCATTTACTTGCTACAAGCACTGGGATACACAGTCAATTTACAAAAGTCAAGGCTGATACCATCCCAAACAAGGACATTCTTGGGCGGAATTGGACACAGTAAAACAAATGGCATTCCTGACAACAGAAAAACAAAAAGAACTTCCTCTTTACTTCTTGGCACTAACAAAACTGAACAAGTTAACAGCAAGAAAAGTACTGCAGGCCTTGGGCTTCATGGCATCATGCATAATCTTGGTTCCATTTGCCAGACTACATATGAGAAAACTACAGTGGTACCTAAAGAATTTATGGTCCCAACACAGACACAGTCTAGAAACAGAAATCCCACTAATTCCATGCTTAAAACAGGAGTTCCTATGGTGGGCTCAGGCATGCCAGTCAAACCCAGGCCTACCCTTTCGCAGATGTCAAGCAAGCCAGACCATCACAACAGACGCTTCAGACCTAGGATGGGGCCCACATGCTGGACAAATGCGTGCAAGGATTGTGGACACAGGATCAACTTCACCTGCACATCAACCTAAAAGAAATGCTGGCAGTAAAACTGGCAATCCAAAAGTTCAAACCATTTCTCAAGGAGGGCCAGTTGATGATAAGGACAGACAACACCACAGTCATGTGGTACATCAACAAACAGGGAGGCACTCATTCATACCCCCTATGCAGAATGACCTTGGAGCTGTGGACCCTGGCACTCAGCTACAACATCCAGTTACAGGCAATATTTGTACCGGGAAAGACCATACTCTAGCAGACATATTAAGCAGAACGACTTCGGATGCCCACGAATGGAAGCTGCACCCGGACATCTTCAAGACCATCTCAAAGAAATGGGCAATGCCACAGACAGACCTATTCGCATCACCTCTCAATCACCAGCTCAAAAAATTCGGCACAAGGACATTCCACCCACTAGCATGGAAAGTGGATTCGCTCTCCTTCAACTGGAAAGGCCTAACAGCATATGCATTCCCACCTCTTCCTCTGATACACAAGGTACTACTGAAAATCAAGGAAGAACGTCCAAGGATAATCCTGATAGCTCCGAACTGGCCAAGACAACACTGGTACCCACTACTGAGGAGCATGTCTCGGAACAATATGTGGCCAATACCCCTGATGCCTTTGATGTTAACTCAGAACAACTACAGCATCATACATCCAAACCTAAAAACGTTGCAACTAACTGCATGGAACATCACATAGCAGCAGCTAATCCAGAACTTTCCCAAAGAGTAAAAGACATTATTCTTGAAGCACGCAGACCTTCAACAAGAAGGAACTATGCTGGAAAATGGAAAAGGTTTGTCTTTTGGAGTACAGAGAGAGGAAAAGATGTGTCAAACATGGATATGCCTAACATTCTGGAGTATCTGGCCGAACTTCTTCATTCAGGCCTGTCCTACTCCTCCATCAAGATACATGCATCAGCTATTTCAGCAGAATACAGCTTTGATCCACCTGTTTTTTCGCACCCTTTGCTCAGGCAGTTCCTCAGAGGAATCAAGAATGTAAAACCTCCAAGGAAACCACCATTACCAGCTTGGGATTTGAACTTTGTGCTAGAAAAATTGACACTATCACCCTTTGAACCAGCAGCAACAGCAGACCTACAACACCTGTCATGGAAAACTGCGTTCCTACTGGCAATTACTTCAGTAAGGAGGGTTTCAGAACTACAGGCCTTAATGGCAGTGCAACCCTTCCTAATCTTCCACCAAGATAGAGTGTCCATGAGGACTAATCCTACATTTATGCCCAAGGTGGTATCCAGAGTGTCTTTAAACCAGGCAATCCACCTACCTACCTTCTTTCCCAACCCACAAAACAGAGGGGGAATGACTACTGCATACCTTGGATGTACATAGACAGCTACGCTACTACTTGGACAGAACAAAAAATAGCAGAAAGACTGACCAACTTTTTGTAGCCTATGCAACAGGAAGGGAAGGAAAAGCTATTTCCAAACAGACAATCTCCAAATGGATAGGAAATTGCATACGATTCTGTTACTCCTTCCATGGAAAACCAATTCCACAGAACATAAGACCTCATTCTACAAGGGCAACAGCCACTACCACAGCCTTCTTACGAGGAGTGGCAACCAAAGACATTATTGAGGCGGCTACTTGGACCTTCGTGCATACATTTGCCAAACATTATAATTTGCCTCTATATTCCAGATCCCGAGCAGGGTTTGCCACTGCTGTACTGCAAGGGATCCTAAACACACCATAATCTACTTTTATCCTCCTCCCCTAGTTGGCTATGGTATTCTACCCAGTTGTTATGACTGCAGATGCATCCATGAAGGACATAGTACAGTTTTGTACCTACCATAAATGTAGATGTCCGAACTGGATAGCATCTGCAGTCAGGATTACCCTCCCTCCTTCCCCTCTGTGGTACTCCTAGGGTGTTTACCCTCCTAATAGCTAGCTGTTGGGGGGGAGTCTTTTATGGTGTATTTGTTTGTATATATGTACATACATGCTTATTGTTGTGTTTACCTCTATCTATTTGGAAACATTGGCATCTATCCAAATTTTAGCCTGCAAGAGGGCTTCTGGCATCTGGGGCAAGAAACACTGAGGAAAATGGCGTCGGCTGATGCTTTTATACCCGAAGACCAACAGAGATGACGTCGGGTGGAGTGCGACATCAGCCGAAGCCGGACCCGGACTTTGGAATCCGGCCGACTGAAGGGCTGCCTGACGACAGGACAACCCAGTTGTTATGACTGCAGATGCTATCCAGTTCGTACATCTACATTTATGGTAGGTACAAAACTGTACTTTTCAGTTACAGCACAGACATCGATGTTCTCCATACTGAGAAGGGCCTCGAGTGCGTGCATTTTGAGATTTAGACTTCTGGCATTGAGCAGCATTACCCTTAGTTTCTTCCCATTTTTGTTTTCTAGGGTGGTAGGTTTAGAATTTGAGCCTTGCCTAAAAAAGGCACTATGGGGGTGGCAAGAGCCTTAGCCAATATCCGGAATCCCAGGGGTGACAGGTGCAAGCCGCCCTTGCGCAGCGTGGCTTGTCAAGCATGTCATCCCAGGCAGACAGACACTGGATCCCCTTTGAATGACACCAGAAATTAAGCCAATTGTTAAAGCTGATCATCTTGTCTCTATGTTGTGGCATCATTCTTGGTGAAGGAAGGATACTGCTCAGGGTCAGGGTCATACCTGCCTGGGCTACATAATCAGAGAGCTCCTCTATGTCTCTTTTCATGTAGTCCAGGGAGGTATGTCTCAGGTCGTTCACACCAGCATGGACAATGACTGTGTCATATTTGTACTTGCTGTGGAGTGACCCGAGTGCTTGTGTTATGTGGCGGATTCTAGAGCCCGATAGGCAGCTTACTGTGACCCTCTCCTTATTCAGCCTGGTGAGTCGGACGTCAGTGTGTCTGACTATGGAGTCACCTATGACAAGTATGTTTGGTGTTGTATTTGGCCTTAAGGGCTGTGACTACTTTGCACACTGATTTTGTGGTTTATGTGTTGCCTGTGGTGTGTCATGAGGTGGCAGTTGCTTGGGTGTCTGCTTTGGAGGCCAATACTGTTTAGGTAAATTTTTGCTCAGAGCCTCCGAGTATGTCATTGTGTGTTTATGTGTTTGATTCATTGTTGTGATAGCTTTATGTGAGACTGGTTTTGTGGTGTGTGTAGTTGCCTTCTCCTCCTGTCTGGTCTTGCCAGTCCTGAGTTGAGAGAGCTCAGCCTCCAGTTTGGCCAAATAGCTGCATCTCTCGCAAGTATTTGTGTTATGTGGGAGGAGGAGGAGAGGGTTGTCTGTGTACATGAGGCAATTGTAACATTGCCCCAATATTCCCAGATTCACCAACTGGACAGGAGCCAGCTCCCAGCGAAAGTGAGTTCACTTGGCAGGATTATGTTGCTCGATTGGAGAGACTGAGGGAGGCAAGCAGTATGTACGTAGCAGAAGATAAGTATGGTTGTAGCTTTAAATGTTAAAGATAGATTTTTGGTCTTTTATACAGTTGCATGAAAATGAGCATGCATATCCCAACTGTAAAAGCAAGTATGCAAGCATTAGTCTGTAGCACAAACCATTTGTAGGAGTCCAATATTAGACTGTAGTCACAGGTTGTGGGCTCAAATACCATGATTCCCAATTATACAGTATTGTTATTTCTTCAGTAATATTTACAGTAAAATAAAAACTCTACATCAATGGTACAAATATTGTGCTATAAACTGTAATCTGTATAACTGGAACACGCATATGTGCAATATATGCACATTTCAAAGATTACTTTCAGCAGTCTGTTGTACAGTGTGTGTCTTTTGGAATGTATACTTAAATGTAATACTTCAGATAAAAGATTTATGTAGTTGTGTTATTGCATTGTATGTCACAGATGATAATACTAAAATTTCTCTCTTTTTTCCCCTCTTACCCCAAACCTTGTCTCTCTCTTTTTATTTTCTATTATGTGTCGTAAAAATGTCTCCTCGCCATCCATGTGTGCCACATTACTAAGGGCTACACAGCACAGTGAGGTAGGCCAGCCCCACTGAATCAGCCTGTCTTCAATCCACTGGCTCCAGCACCAATGCCCAGCATGTCTGGAAGCCAACCTGGCAGCACTGCCTCTGCTGCCCCTGCACTATTTGTGCCTTCAGGTAGTACTGCTCTGGAAGCTGCTGCAGTAGTACCTTCTGGGACCAATGGCGGAGGTGATGATTTCTTACCCACAGAGATGCCAGGGAAAGTGTGTAGATTCATGCACTTCACCATTAGTTTACGCCTACTCTAGATGGAGAGGCTGTTCTCCCTCATGATCCATGGGAGGAGAAGACATAAAGCACTCCAGCTGCCAGCGGAGTAAGGGAACAGTAATAACAGTCCAGTAAGTGAGGAATCGATTTTCACCGTCTCCAAGCTTGATGTCCATGAGCCTGCTTTGTCCTCTCCTTCATCCCAGTCATGGTGTCCATCACTGCTCCTGTCTTTTATCTTGTTTGTTTGCATTTGCTTCCTCATCTACTCAAATTACCTGACCCAGACATACCTATGTCAATTACCCAGAAGCCTATCTTACTAAATTATAAACAAATGGGCACCTGTCCCAGAAAAAAAAAATCGTCCCCTACATAACTTTCCATTTCACACACGTCTTGACACACTTCATTTGGTCCAAATGGTTGTACGACATGATTACGTTGTTGTTACCCCTCTCTCTGGAGGTGACAATTCAAATTCAGCTAATATTCTGCAGATATGATCAGTTTTTACTGTTGAAGAAACGGATAGCTATGGTTCTTTCCTCCCTCCCTCCAGCACATTCCTGTATTGCTTTCCATTTATTCTTCCTCCTGCTTGCTCCCCATTTCATCACTTTCCTATCTACCCCATTTTAATACCTATAATCTGGTTGAAAAAGACTCGCAGACAACACACATAAGTAGCAAAAAAAGCAATGGCTCCCTTCACTTTTTTGCCTCTGTGTTTGCATGGAGTTTCGCATTGTGCAGCAATGCCAAGCGACATTCAGTGGTGGTACAGTGCTGTGGTTATCTCCGTGCAGTCTTGCTTAATCCTGCTGCACTATGCCAACACACAGCAACACATGTACTGTAAAGAATTAATATCATTGCATTATCATTGATTTATTTAAAAGTATTTAAAAGTCCTACATACACCTGGATTCGAAACCAGTACCATCTGGGCTCAAAAAGAAATGTGTCAATGCATTTACATCTGTTGCCACAGAGTCAGTTAAGCAGCAGGCATGTTTCATAGACTCAGTACTAACTGTCAAACTTTACAATGCGGCTCATGTTTGCACACTGCTTAGCTACATGTGCACGCAGGGAAAGTGTATCTCGCATGTGCAAACCAGCTGCTCACCAAACTATAGAAAAGTAAATATGTATTCCTGCTGTTTACTGTCCATTTCCTGTCTGTGACATGAAATTACACGTGGAAACATAAAGAAACTGAAGACTCTATCTAACAGTATGTCACATATTTACAATACATCCATGTGTTGCCTCCCTCTAGGCACTGCAACTCTGGTGTCTCAGTACATTTTTCACACATATATCACCTACACTGCAGAAATTAATATTAAATGTTTTGTGATATGCAATGCCTTTCAATCTGTTAACATGTAGAACTGTAATTATTTACCCATAAGCCAGAAACTGTCATCTGAAAGGCTAGGGAAGGGCTCAGCATAGACCTCATCCACAGCGACATAGGTGACTTTCAACACATGTGAACCAACCCATTTTGGTTTTGTCAAGGATAGATCTTGCTTATTAAACCTAGTGGACTTCTTTGTTAATGACCCCAAAGACCTAGCTGAAGGGTAACAGGTTGTACCACTATGTTGATTTATGCAAGGCCTTTGACACTATCCCCCATTCAGGCATCATAGAGAAACTCTCCCATGTTGGGATTCACCCTTACATTACTAGATGGATAGCCAACTGGCTTACCGATGGAATGCACACTGTCAAAGTTTGGGACTGCATCTCCAGCACTAGACCACTTACCAGTGGAATACCACACAGATTTGTGCTGGACTCTCAACTGTTTGGAAGCTATTTCTCTGAAGACCAGGCAAATGTAGATGGCCTTTGGTTTACCAAGTTTGCAGATGGCTGTCAATTGGACGCAGTCATATAGAATCCCCAAACTATGTTAACATGTTACAGAAGGGGCTAACACAGACAAATGATTGGTGCCAAACCCATGGGCTGAACCTTAAAGCAAAAAAATCCTCATTGTCCCTTCTGGCAATGAAGTAACCATGATAATTGTAATATACATAACAATCCTTTAAGCTCAAACACATTATTGTGAGACTTGGAAACACATGTTAACAATCTACACTTCAATCACTGTGTGAACATAGTGGTGAGACGCACATTCTACATTGCATACTTCATAAATAAGGCAATCGTATCCAAGACCAGGGAGGTCATAGCTCTGCTGTACTCTACCCTTGTCAGACCACTAATTGAGTACAATGCTCCCTTCTGTCTGTACCTCACGAGACACCTGCAGCAACTGGGACACAGGTTTTGGACTGGGAGAATCCCAGACTTTTAAAACATGACAAACAAGGAAAGACTGAAAGACTTGTCACTGTATTCAGTATCATACAGGCTGCTGAGAGGTGATCTATGCCTGGCCTTCAGAGCAGTCTCAGACCCTGCCCTTCTGGCAATGCTGGATCTCTGCAAATCCAATGGGACAAGAATAACCTGCTCCAGGGATCTCAATATAGCCTGTGTCATGAACAGAACATGCTTGGGAGACAGGTACACCTCCCAGCAAATTGCCACTCCTCTGTAAGAGGCTTCCACTGCATGTGAAGCAATGCTTCTCAATGACCCCTTTCAAGTGCAACCTTGACAACTGGATGGGTGATTTTAAATTCACACCTGGTGTCACCTATGTCCCTCATGGACAGGGCCATCGGTGCTGATCACTCTGATAACAACGACCATCTAACTATGATCATTAAGGGTATTTGTGTTTTTACAAAGCTAGACTTGTAAACATCCTAGAGCTATTAGGCAAGTAACCTGCTATGAACCTGTGCAGGCTTCCCAACATCTTCTTTCCAAAATGCAATGTTGATGTCATCCACTATAAGTTGACCTGCACTCTTGTAAAAGTCAGACTTGTGCCATGGCACTTGTGTAAAGTACTGAGTTCTGTAGTCTGTGTACTTAGGTAGGGGTTCTGTTCTCACTGCAGTTTTGTGTGTGTGTGTGTGTGTGTGTGTGTGTGTGTGTGTGTGTGTGTGTGTGTGTGTGTGTGTGTGTGTGTGTAGCCCGAAGAGCAGAAGGGTGTGTCCTACAGTTATTGCTCCAGTCCCATAGGCTTACAGTGTTTTGGTACTTGCACATGCCTGCACATCCATTTCATGCAGACCTCCCAATATCATCTCTCCCACATGCCCTGCTGTTGTTATCCACTATAAGTTGACCTGCAGTCTTGTAAAGTCAGACTTGTGCCATGGTGCTTGCATACAGTGCTGAGTTTTGTAGTCTGTGTACTTCGATAGGTAGAGGTTCTGTTTTCACTGCAGTTATTTGTGTGTGTGTGTGTGTGTCTAGCCCGATGAGCCGAAGTGTGTATCCTGCAGTTACCCCTGCAATCTCATGGACTAGCAGTGTTTTGATACTGGTACATGCCTACACATCCATTCTCCAACATGTCCTACTAATGTTATCCACTATATGTTGACCTGCAGTCTTGTAAAGTCAGACTTGAACCATGGAGCTTGCATAATGTACTGAGTTCTGTAGTCTGTGTACTTGGATAGGAGTTATATTCTCACTGCAGTCAACTGGGGGGTGTATGTGTGTTTGTGCTCTTGCTTGACAATACAGAGAGCCTTTTACACCAGCATGTGGAACACTTTATTCTCCTCACTAGACACTGCTGATGTAATCAGCTGTAAAGTGTTTTCTGACACACTCCAAGTCAGACTTGAGCTGTGGCACTTGCCAAATACAGAATTCTGTAGTCAGTGTACTTAGGTAGGGGTTCTGTTCTCACTGCAGTCAATGGGTGGGGGTGTGTGCTCTTGCATGACATTATAGGGAGCCTTTACACCACCATGTGGAACACTGTCATTACCATATTCTCCTCACCAGAGACTGCTGATGTCATCAGCTATATCTGATTTGTGAATGTGCACTGTTTCCACCAGGGCAGGGTCAGAGACTGGTCTGGAGGCCAGGCAGAAGTAATCTCATCCTATGTGATCCATAGGTTCATAGGTGTGTACTAGGCTAATGACCCTGGAGTCTTTACAAGCCTAGCCCAAAGAATGCACTGGCATTGTGCCGGCCAACATTAGTTCCCAGAGCCTGTATCAAGTAGAGCCACTGGAGAGATCCCCGGGGTGAACTTTCTGTTTCCCATCCACTCATCAAGATTTCTCTTGAAGAAGGCCAGTGAGGTGCTCTGCTTGACATCTATGGGATGTCTATTCCAGAGCATGGGCAGTCCCTGGGTTATGAACCCTTCCCTTCAGCATGTTCTGTTGATTATGGTAATGAGGTTGAGCTCTCTGGAGCATGTGGTGCGGAGAGATTGGGATTTCTTTATATGTAGCATTTCTAACAGATCTGGGTCAGACATGGCTTTGTAAGTCAATTAGAGATTGTCTATTAGTAGATGATATGAGAGAGAGAATAACTGGAGTTTTTTGAGTCTGTCCATGTAGGACATGTGTTTAAGGCCTAGCATCATCTTCCTGAGCTACATTTCTGGCCTTTCCAGCTGCTGCATGTTTCTAGTGAGGTACATGCCAAATGGGGCATTACACTCGATGATTGGCCTAATGAGGGAAGAGTAGAGAGAGATGATGACCTCTTTCTTTCTGGATGCAAAACCCTTGGTAATGAGATGTGCCACATAGAAAGACTTTCTGACCACAGTGGCAATGTGGTAGTCAAAGGAGAGGTTGCTGTCAACCTGTGTCCCCAGATCTCTTACAACACCTTCAGTGTTTAGTGGGTTCCCATCAATGTGGTAATTAGTGGGAAATTAGTTTTTCCAAAAGGGGATGATGACACATTTTTTGGCATTAAGCTTAAGGCCATGGTTTTGACACCAGTCATTGGTCTCAGTGAGGCCTTTCTGTAGGATGTGTACATCACTTGGGGAGTTAGTAATGGCTCCAAGCTTGCAGTCATCTGCGAACTTGGTCAGCCTGAGTCCCTCCATGTTGGCCTGGACTTCTGAGAAGTAGATGCCAAACAGGAGAGGACCCAGGACCGATCCCTGTGGGACTCCATTTGTGACTGGTTGTCAGTCTGACTTGGAGTCCACTACTTTCACACTGTGTGTTCTATCTGTGAGCCAATTTGGAACCACCTAGTGATATAGGGGTTGATGCCTAATTTTGTGAGTTTATCAATAATTTCTCAGTGGGGAATGGTATCAAAGGCCTTGGCCAGATCAAGGTAGGCTGTATGAACTGCCTTGCCCTCATCCACAGCTCTGGTGACTGACTCAGTGAAGTCAACCAGGTTGAGCAGGCATGATCTACCTTTCACAAAACCAAATTCCTTGGGATCTAGAGTTTGGAGATTCCCTATATCCTTGTTAATTAGGTCCATGATAATGATGCGCTCTATAGCCATACATATCAGACTCGTCAGGCTAATGGAGCGATAATTCCCAGGGTCTTTAGTCACTACCCCTTTATGGAGAGGGAATGACTGTAGCAGTGCACCATTCATTAGGGACAAATCCTGAGGTGAGGCTGTGATTGAACAGGCACGCAGATGTGTTGCCAGTTCACTTTGTAGTTCATGTAGAACAGATCCAGGAATATTGTTGGGTCCCTTGGAAGCTGTATTCTTAGCCTTGGACAATGCATCTTTACCTGTGCTGCAGTAGTGATGGGTGCCTGCCATTCCTCTGGTATTGTGATTGGTCCTTTGGGGGGGGGGGGGGGTAAAGTTTTCACTGAATCTGTTGGCCAGTATGTTGGCAATATCTGTTGTCTCAGTATAGGAGGTACCATTGTGCAGTAACTTAGAGCAAACCTGGGTATTGCCTTGGAGATTTTTGATATAACTATAGAAGGTTTGTGGTTGTTTTTAGTGTCTGCTGCAATTCTGCCTTCATAGCTGGCTTTAGAGGTTTTGATGAGGAATCTCAACTTTTTTTTGAGGCTAATAAGGGAGTTTTTCCAGTCTTGGGACTTCACCTTTTTCTAAACAGTTTCTTCCATCTGTTGTAGAGTTTATTAATAGCAGGGGACCACCAGATTGGCTTCCTTTTTTTGGAGGAGAGCGTATTGGATGTTCTTCGTGTTTCACTGTTGCAATCATCACCTGTGGATTATCCCTGCTGTAGTAGCCCTCGGCCGGCCCGAATACCAGAGTCAATGTTTTTCTGTGTCAGCTGCTGTTGTCTGTAGACTGACGTCAGGTCATCAGTGCTAGAAAGCAAGGCAGCTGACACCATTACATTAGTTGTTCTTGCCGTGGAACCCGTAGCAGAATCAGTTCGCAAGTGTGCTGGTCAGTCGCTACCAGAGTTCGGATCATAGCTGAAAACGTCTAAAGCTAAGTACTCCGTTGGGGATCTCTTTTTCTTGCACTAACTGATGTCCAAAAAAGTTAACAGTTGTCTTGCCTGTGGAAAGCAGATCCCACACCAAGACTTCCATTCATACTGCGTCACTTGTTTTGGCCCAGATCACGATATTGCCCATTGCCGGTTCTGTGCCCTCTTTAACACGAGAACCATTGGTTATATAGCTCTTTTTGTAGACAGATATTTTTGTTCTCCATCTTCACAGATGGCATCTGTCAACCAACAATACATAGGGCCTCCTAAAAAGCGTAGGGATAAAGATAGAGACAGACCTCACATAGCTAAGCCTTCCGACGACTCTTCCACTTAGCAGGTCGACAGTTCTCTGGAATTCACTGAGACACTTTCGCAGCCTCTGATGCCCGATGTGATTGCTATGCAGGCCTCTACCGAGACCCTTTCAGAGTCTGGTATGCCACAGAAATCTTCTTCGTCTTCAGAGCCTTTGGCTATCTCTGCCACGGTTGGATCCGGAGCCGTGACACAGGCACTGGCTTCCGAGGAGGTCTTTCGCACTACCGATTCCAGTCAGAAACCGATGTCTTCACACCCGACTACCGTTTCTCTCAGACCGATGAATACTCTTAGGTCTAGAAGCCAGGCTACCCCTAGAAAATCTACCTCTAGCCACCATCTTACTCCCGCCCCTCCACCCCGGGCCCAGCTGCTTAAGATGGCAGAGGATCTTATTTTCCCTTATCAGGGGCAAGCAAGCCACAACTTCTAAAAGGAAAAGACACACTTCTCCTGAACTATTGACAGAGCAAGATTCTGAGGAATCAGATTATTCAGATTTTGAAGAGGAGCAGTAACCTCTTACTGCTTATGAGGATTCAGATGCAGAGGAATCGATCCCTTCTGCCTCCCCACCAGAAGACCTCTCCTTTGCAGAAACTCTCCACACTCTCAGGGAACATTTCCAATGGGAATCACAGGATTTCCCTCAGTCTAAGAAGAAAAGGCTAAGAGAATTTCTAGACCTACCCCAGCACAGAACCCTGGCCATCTCCCCTATTTTAGAAGTGGTGGATGATGTTTTCCATTAATCCAGTTTATTCACGGAAGCCCTACCTCCTGCTCCCAGTAAGCCAGACAGGTATTACAGAGTACCAGATACTCACAAATACCTGTACAGAAAACCTGCTGCAGACCCGGAGATCATTACACAGGATCCCAAGAGAGCCAGGGCTAGCTCTGCAAAGAACCCTACTCCTTCTGATAAGGATGTCAGAACTCTGGACAGATGGGGTAGAAAAGTTTACACCTCTGCAATCTTAGCTATTGGAGCTCTCAACTGACAGTTCCATATGTTAAAATATCAACAGCACACTTAGGAACTATTAAAGCAAAATATTTCTAATTTTCCTGACTGTGCCAATTCTAAGGAGTTAGTAGATTTAGTGCACTCTACTTGTCAAGTGGCAAGGCACTCTACACTGTGTATATGACACACTAGAAGCCTCTAGCAGGGCTGCAGTGTCTGGATCTGTTATGAGGAGATGTACATGGTTGAAGGAACAACCTCTACCTGATCATGTCAAGTCTAAATTAATTGATGCACCTTTGGATAAGGACCACTTGTTTGGGGAAAAAGCATTTGAGGTGCTTAAAAAGAATGAAGACAAAGCAAAATCTATGCAAAGAATAAAAGATTTATTTCAGGTTCAACCTCCTAGATTCAGCAGGAATATTCCCTCTAAGCACTGGTCCTTTCCTGCTCCTAGCAGACAGGGGCAAGCTAAGCCCCGCAGGGACAAGCCACCCAGGTCCCTACAGCAGGGACAACAGAGAACCAAACAGTGGACCACATCCACCTCTAAGGCAGGGAGTTCTAAGCCATCCCTCTATGGCAACAACTCTCAATGACTCCCTATCCCCCCTCTGCCCTCCTTTCACCCAAAAGCTCGGAGGAAGGCTGCCCCTCTGCAAAGACAATTGGCTGTCTGTAACCAAGGACCAATGGATCTTAAAGATAATTTTTCAGGGATACAAATTCACTTTCAATGAACTCCCAATTCCCAGAGGATACCCAGACTTACCTCCCAATCAGTGGGCAGAGGCATTAATGCAAGTCCAAACTCTCATAGCCCAGGGGGCAGTAGAACCTGTCCCCACAGATCTAGCAGGCAAAGGCTTTTATTCCAGGCTTTTCCTTGTTCCCAGAAAGAAGGACAATTGGTGCCCCATCCTGGATCTGTTCATTCTGAACATATCCCTGGTGGTCCCCAAATTCAAAGTGCTACCCTGCAGCAGCTGCTGCCTATGCTGACAAAAAATGCCTGGTTAGTGACCCTGGACCTAAAAGATACATACCTCCCTATCCCCATAAGGGAGTCCTGCAGGAAATTCCTGCATTTCAGAGCAGGCTCACAGCACTTTCAGTTCTCTGCTCTTCCCTTTGGCTTATCTACTGCTCTCAGGGTTTTCACCAAATGTTTAGCCCCAGCCATAGCATTTTTGCAGACAGAAAAATATAGATTTAACCTTATCTGGACAACTGCAGAGAGCAAAGAAACGCTGCTCCAGGACCTAAACTTTGTCAAAACCCTCCTAACTTCCTTGGGGATCACTATCAACAAGAAGCAATCAAAGCAAACTCCCTCCAGGAGGATCATTTTCCTGGGAACACTGCTGAGCTTAGCATCCCAAGTGGCTTTCCTATCCCCAGCTGGCGTCCAAAAGTCACCTCACAGTGAGGAAGTTCCTGCAAGCCTTGGGGTACATGGCTTCTTGTATTCTTATAATTCCTCTGGCCAGGCTACACATGAGGAAACTTCAGTGGTATCTAAGGAACCGTTGGTGTCAACACTCACAGCCTCTAGAGACCTCTCTCCCTCTGATCTCCTGTATAAGTGCTGAGTTTCTCTGGTGGACAGAGGCCTGTGCCAAGAACCAGGGTCTCACCTTCATCCACTGCCCAACCGGACAGACCATCACCACCGACGACTTAGACATCGTTTGGGGTGCCCACCTAGCAGGCAGGTGCACCCAAGGTCTTTGGGATGCCCAACACTTTCCCTTGCATATCAACTAGTATGAAATGATTGCAGTGCAAAAGGTTCTGGCATCCTTCCAACCCCATCTCAGGCCAAAAGTTTTCCTTATCAAAACAGACAACACCACAGTAATGTGGTACATCAACAGACAGGGAGGGACACAATCTTACCCTCTGTGCAGGCTAGCCATGAACCTCTGTCTGACTGCCTCCTCCATGAGATTACACCTAATAGCCCAATATCTACCAGGGATCAACAACACCCTGGCAGACCACTTAAACAGACACTTAATGTACCCCCCCACAAATGGCAGCTCCACAAAAAGATCTTTGTGCAAGTCACTCAAGTGAGGGGAAAATCGGAGGTGGATCTCTTGCTTCGCACCTCAAACATCAGCTAAAGAAATTCTGCACCAGGGTGTATCACCAACTAGCATGGAAGGTGGATGCCTTCACCTTCCCATGAAACTCCCTCTTCGTGTATGCATTCCCTCCTCTGCCTCTTATTCCCAAGGTACTCATCAAGATAAGGGAGGAGAGGCCCAAGGCCATCCTCGTTGCTCCAGATTGGCCCAGACAACATTGGTACCCCTTGCTGCACAGCCTGACATCACATCCTCCCAGGCAGCTTCCCCAGATCTCAAACCTCTTGATTCAAGCAGGGAAGGAAATGCTGCACCCAGATTTGCATACCCTCAAGCTAACAGCATGGCTGATACTCCCAAGGTAAGAGAGGGGCTTCTGCTAAGCAAGCAGGTCTTAGACATTATCACAGAGGCCAGAAGGCTAAGCACCAGAAAATCTTACGCAGGGGAATGGAAAAGATTCTGCTCGTGGTGCCTGGTGGAATTACTCAATAGTGTCCTCTCCTCTTCAGTTAAAATCCAAGCCTCAGCCATTTCAGCTCAATTTAATACAGACCAGCCCCTGTTCTCTCACCCTTTAATTAAACAATTCCTCACAGGGACTTCTAATATCAGACTTCCCAGAAGCCCTCCCACGCCAACCTGGGATCTTAATTATGTTTTGGAAAACAGCTTCACTTTGTTGGGATACAATACTCCTTTGCTTCTTCTCTCACCAGAAGCAAAATGTTAACACCAATACCAAGAAGACAAGCAGGCCACGGCCTGTTTGGTGATCCACAGTCTTGTCCCCGATGATACAAGAGTCTGCAGGCTTGTAGCCTTTTTCTGGTAGATGCCTCTAATAGCAACCAGACCAATCAGGTACGTTAAGCACAGACACTCAGTCTCCAACCAGAAAGAGTCAAGAATCAATGCACTCTGCTCCTACTCTCACCAGGATCAGAATATAAGCACAGATTCCAAGCTGTCACCTATAAAGCAGTTATTAAGCTTTGTGATGATGAGCAGTCTCCAGGAAATAATGTAACTGCACTCCTTTTCTCACCAGGAGAGAACAGAAGCAATAATCCCAAGATATATATATATGTGTATGTGTGTGTGTGCAAAAATATATTTTATATATATATATATATATATATATATATATATATATATATATATATATATATATATGTGTGTGTGTATATATATATATATATATATATATATATATATATATATTTATATATATATATATATATATATATAAAATATATATTTATATATATATATATATATATATATATTTGTACGTTGATAGAAATGTTTTTTATGGTGTAATATTGTATGGGATTTCTGGGAATTGATTATTACATATATACTGTGGCTTTAAACACTGGTTTTCTCTCTCTCTCTCTCTCTCTGTATATGTATATATATATATATATATATATATATATATATATATATATATATATTCAGGACATAGTGCTTCTTGTCACACACTGATGACGCCATGCTGCTGCGAAACCAATCTGTGAAGCAGACTGTAATTAAAGTCGAGTATGCACCCACTGCTTCGTTTGCTTTATTTTTCAGTGCTGGAGTTTTGTGGCATTGTTTGTTTATCTCTGAGCACTCCGGTCATTGCGCACCATTTCTTTTTGATTTGTATACTTTTAACGAGTGCTGATGGCTTATGGACAGTGATATGTCTGTACGGAATCACGTATTGGTCTATTGGCACTAAGTCAGAGTATTTGGGCATTCTATTAGCAGTTGGAAGTTACAATATGTTGTACTTGTCATATAGAAATGGCAGTTGAGCAAGATATTAGGTCATTTTTGGATAATCTGGTTGCAGACAAGGACAACCTTTCTTCTTTTAATATGGAGAAGGTGTTTCCACCGAATCTACATGGGCCTGAGAAGTTGACATGCAGCAACAGTTTAAGAGACTGACTGAGATTACAAAAAAAAGGGTACACTGTAATGTGTGGCGCTGTAAACTACTGAAGGCATATTTTAATGCCAAAATTACTCCACTGCGGCTGCGTGTATACGTAGAAACTGGGATGGGGGCAGATGATACATTTATGAAAAAATGGGGTAAGGTACAACAAACAACATCAAATATGTTCATTTCATTGTTAATTGAACATTATGAACAGCAGTTACCAATGTTAGTGGCCAAACTTAATGAATGATATGAGAATATGTCAAAGTTTATTACTTAACAAGATTACACAGAGAAACATCCTATATCGTTAAAGGAGACTGATAAATATGATAGTTACAAGAACGTAAAATTAAAAAAAACATCAGTAGGATTTAAATGACTTTAAAAGTGACTGTGCTTACACTTGGAAGATGACCAAGAGGTTGTTTCGTTTTTTAGAAACTAACAGTGCCAATAGACCAAAGCGAAAGAGGGTTCGATCTATACTCAGGAAACCCAACAATATGTCTAATACCTCTGAGGCCTCATCAGGCTATTCTAATACTGATACAGAGACTGATACAGGGGATTCATTTTTATCATTTTCCCCGATATCTAAGAGATCCAGAGTCCCTTTAGAAGGGGAGGCCTCAGACATTGGAAGCGAAGGAGTGGAACAAATGTTTATCAACAGTTTACAGACTTAAATGACAGCCATGGGCTTGGTACTGATTCTAAAGCAAAAGAAAATCAGTTGGTGATTAATTTAACTGATTATCACTTTTCTGATGTAGAGTCACAATTGCTTAATAAAGGATTGGGATTTGTGCCAACGTTTTATGTTTCCCATTTTGATACTTTTAAAGATGTCAGGGAATTTTGTAGAGTGCTCAGTCTGAAATATTTTTTTGCACAAAAACAAGACTGAATAGAGGGTCATTTAATTTTAAAAAATCCAATTTTCAACCACCTTATCATGGGTCTGTTAAGACTTTTGAACAGGTATTACAGGAATTAAATGCGAACCAGGCACATATTTTTAAGAATTTTTCTCACAATTTAACAACTAGTGAGAAAGTTGCTATGGGAAATTTAAAAAATAATAACTGGTCATTTCTGGTGCAGACAAGGGAGGTGCTATAGTGGTTTGGGATACATAGGAGTATAGGCATGAAGCTATTAGCCAATTAATGGATCCAGTATCTTATTGCCACCTTCCAGTTAATCCAACTTGGGGGTTCAAGAGGACTGTTGATGAATATTTGAATCATGTAATGGCTGAAGGGATTATTCAGACATCTTTGCTGTTTCAATTGATGGTTGATGATCCAAAACCACAGTACTTTTGTGTGGTACCGAAAATTCATATGTCAGTCACTAAACCACCTGGTCACCCTATTGTTGCTATAAAGGGGTCTATTTCCATTTATCTCGAATCCAAATTTAAACCTCTTTTTGTGTTTGTACAAGCCAGAATTAAAGATACCAACCAATTTTTGTCACTTATGAATGATATACAGGTCCCATGTAATGCATATTTGGGTACCCTTGATGTACAGGTGTTATATACCATCATTCCACATCAACATTATGAACAGCAGTTACCAATGTTAGTGGCCAAACTTAATGAATGATATGAGAATATGTCAAAGTTTATTACTTAACAAGGTTACACAGAGAAACATCCTATATCGTTAAAGGAGACTGATAAATATGATAGTTACAAGAACGTAAAATTAAAAAAAACATCAGTAGGATTTAAATGACTTTAAAAGTGACGGTGCTTACACTTGGAAGATGACCAAGAGGTTGTTTCGTTTTTTAGAAACTAACAGTGCCAATAGATCAAAGCGAAAGAGGGTTTGATCTTTACTCAGGACACCCAACAATATGTCTAATACCTCTGAGGCCTCATCAGGCTATTCTAATACTGATACAGAGACTGATACAGGGGATTCATTTTTATAATTTTCCCCGATATCTAAGAGATCCAGAGTCCCTTTAGAAGGGGAGACCTCAGACATTGGAAGCGAAGGAGTGGAATAAATATTTATCAACAGTTTACAGACTTAAATGACAGACATGGGCTTGGTACTGATTCTAAAGCAAAAGAGAATCAGTTGGTGATTAATTTAACTGATTATCACTTTTCTGATGTAGAGTCACAATTGCTTAATAAAGGATTGGGATTTGTGCCAACGTTTTATGTTTCCCATTTTGATACTTTTAAAGATGTCAGGGAATTTTGTAGAGTGCTCAGTCTGAAATATTTTTTTGCACAAAAACAAGACTGAATAGAGGGTCATTTAATTTTAAAAAATCCAATTTTCAACCACCTTATCATGGGTCTGTTAAGACTTTTGAACAGGTATTACAGGAATTAAATGTGAACCAGGCACATATTTTTAAGAATTTTTCTCACAATTTAACAACTAGTGAGAAAGTTGCTATGGGAAATTTAAAAAATAATAACTGGTCATTTCTGGTGCAGACAAGGGAGGTGCTATAGTGGTTTGGGATACATAGGAGTATAGACATGAAGCTATTAGCCAATTAATGGATCCAGTATCTTATTGCCACCTTCCAGTTGATCCAACTTGGGGGTTCAAGAGGACTGTTGATGAATATGTGAGTCGTGTAATGGCTGAAGGGATTATTCAGACATCTTTGGTGTTTCAATTGATGGTTGATTATCCAAAACCACAGTACTTTTGTGTGGTACCGAAAATTCATACGTCAGTCACTAAACCACCTGGTCACCCTATTGTTGCTATAAAGGGGTCTATTTCCATTTATCTCGAATCCAAATTTAAACCTCTTTTGGTGTTTGTACAAGCCAGAATTAAAGATACCAACCAATTTTTGTCACTTATGAATGATATACAGGTCCCATGTAATGCATATTTGGGTACCCTTGATGTACAGGTGTTATATACCATCATTCCACATCAAGGTGGTATATAGCAGTAAAACATTGGTTATAGTATTCAGATATGTACAATGAAGCTGAAGTGGAATTTTTATTAACACTATTGGGATTGGTGCTGGAACATAATGGCTTTTTGTTTGGTCAGGAATGGTATCTGCAGATTAAAGGTACCGCTGTGGGTATTTGCACCCATTTATGCAGGCCTTTTTATGGGGTATCTTGAATCACATTATATATGTAACGAAGACAATCAGTTTCTATCCCAGTTAATCATGTGGCGCAGATACTTGGATGATTGTTGGGTAGTCTGGAATGGCAGTCTGGAAAGTTGGAGTACATTTGTAGCCTACTTGAAAAACAACAAATATGGTATATATTTTAGTGGGAAAATTGATTTGTTTAATGTAGAGTTCTTGGATGTAAAAGTGTAACTAAAGTTATAGATGGTACTGTAGTTACTAGTCTCTGTCGCAAACATTTTCCAATGATTCTTTATTACATGCTAGGCGCATTCTGCCATATAATTGATAATATTCCAAAAGCCCAGTTTTGAGAATCAGACGTATCTGCTCCATTGATAGGGATTTTACTGCTGAAGCTCAAAACCTCAGCACTAGATTCAAATCAAGGGGATATAGTGATACCCTGATCTATAAGGCTCACCAGTTGTACATTCAAATATTGCGGTCTGAATTGTTGCAGAATACAAAAACTAAGCAACTAGATGAAGGTGGGAAGCTTAGGATGATTATTGCTTTTGCCACAAACACCTTTAAGATCCAATCTGTTATAGCTAAATATTGGCATATATTGAAGTCGGATCATTTGTTTGGACCACTGCTGAATGATAGTTGCAAGTTTGATTATCGCAGGGTAAAACACTGGGAGAGCATTTTTTGGCTTATAAGAAAGGATATACTTATGGTACTGGTTCTGTAGTTAAAACACTAGTGGGATGCACCTTTTGTGGTCATTGTAAATTTTGTAAGTTAATATCCAGGACTAAATCTTTCACCTCGGTAAATACCCCCAAAGTATATGATGTAAGACATTTGATTACATGTAAGAGTGAATGGGTTATATACATGGCTCTGTATGTCAGTGTGGGTCATTTTACATTGGACAAACGTCATATTCATTTAAACAGAAGATAGCACGCCACGTGAGTGACATTAAATGTAAACGTACATGTAGTGCATTATATAAACATATATTACAACACAATTCAGCCCATTTTGTTTTTCTGGGGTAGATAAAGTGGAGGGGGATCATCTTACGCTTTCTAAAACATATGAAATTTTAACTAGAAAGGAACAACGTATGTGGATTATTAACTTGGGAGCATTATTTAAACATGGTCTAAATGACCATTGGTAATATGGATCATCTGTGTTAGTATATTATATATGCATGTTGAGAGGTGTAATGTATATGTGTTTGTGTGTGTGCACAGAAATATATTTTTCTATATATAGAGAGTTGTACGTTGATAGAAATGTGTGTAATATTGTATGGAATTTCTGGGAATTGAGTATTACTATACTGTGACTTTAAACACTGTTTTTTTCTCTCTCTCTCTCTCTATATATATATATATATATATATATATATATATATATTTAGGGTATACTGCTTCTAGTTACACACTGATGAATGACACCATGTGGTGAAACCGGTCTGAGTACGCACCACTGCTTCGTTTGCTTTATTTTTCAGTGCTGGAGTTTTGTGGCATTTTTGGTTTATCTCCGAGCACTCTGGTCATCGCACACCATTTTTTTTGTTTATTTATATATATATATATATATATATATATATATATATATATATATATATATGAGCCTTAATTGCGTAGCTGTGAAGTAACCCTTCAAATCAGGTAGTCTTAAACCATCTTGTTTTAAGGAGAGATTCGACTTATCTATCTTAACTCTTGCCCTCTCCCCTCCCAAATAAATTCCTTAAACTCTCTATTAATTCTTGTCCACAACTTCTCTCATTGATAAAAATATGCCTGATCTATGTAAAAAATTAAAGGGACTAAAGGCATTTTTACTACTGCTTCATAGGCTCTCAGGTGATTACTAGTCTACTAGCACAAGACCATTTACAAGCCTAGCAAATCACACTTAGTGGGTCTTTGGGTGTTTGAGCCCTGAGTCATTTTACAGACTGGCTTTGTCCATAAGGGACGTGGGCAGTATCCTGGGAGTTCATTTATGGTTCCCCATCCATTTATCCAAATTCTTTTTGAAGTGAGTGAGGGACGAGCTTTGTGTTACAAAGATGGGACGTTTATTTAGTAGACAAGGTAGCCTTTGGGATACGAGTCTGTCTCTCCAGCAAGTTCTTTTAGAGTTACAAATAAGGTTCAGGTCCATGGAACATGTAACACGTGTAATTTTTGTTGCAAATGTGTACCATTTTCATCAGGGCTGGGTCAGAAAATGCCTTGTAGGTTAGGCACAAGTCCCCTCTCAATAAACGATATGAGATGGAGTAAAGTGATAGGGCCATTACTCAGTCTGCATAAGGCATGTGTCTTACATTTCATATTTTTTTTAGTGAGAAACCTCTGGGGCTAGTTCGGTACAAGTGCCTAGTTAGGTACATGCAGAAGGGAGCATTGTATATGATTATAGGCCCGATGAGGTCTGAGTAAAGTGGCATCATGACTTCTTTTGATCTTGATGCCATGCCTTTACTTATAAGTTGAGCCACACAGAAGGATTTCCTCACTACCGAAGTTACATGGCGGTCAAAGTTTAGGTTACTATCTACCTATGTTCCTAAGTCCCTCACCACTAGGTCTACTTTTAGGGGTATGCTATTAATATTATAATTTGCAGGGATATCTGATTTACTAATGGATATGATTACACATTTTTTTGCATTTCGTCTCAGACCATGCTTTTGGCACCAGTTGTTTGTTATTTATAAGCCTGTTTGTAGGATGTCTACATCTTTTCAGTATTCAGTGATTGCTTCCAGCTTCCAGTTGTCAGCAAACTTAGTGAGCCAGAGGCTCCCAACTTTGGCCTTCTCTTCAGAGAAGTATATACCAAGCAGGAAGGGTTCCACCACTGAGCCCTGTTGGATACTGCCAGTAACAGGTTTCTTATCAGACGTGGATTCACTTATCTGGACAACAGTCAGTGAGCCAGCTGGCTCCATCTGACAGTGTATGGGTTTATGCCTAATTCAGTAAGTTTATCTATGGTCCCTGAATGGAAGATTGTGTCAAAATCTTTGGCCAGGTCTAGATAAGTAGTATGTACCGTTTTACCCTCATCCATGGCCCTAGGGGCTTTCTAGAAGAAGTCCACCAGATTCAGCAGGAAAGACCTTCCTTTGACAAAGCCAAAGTAGATCTGATCCAGTGTTTGGAGAATTCCTATGTTATTATTGATCAGGTCCATGATAATTCTTTCCGTGGCCTTACAAATAAGACTGATCAAGCTTATGGGTTTGTTGATGGGCCCCCTTATGCAGAGGGACAACTGTTGCAGTCCTCCTTTCCTCTGGGACAAAGCCCATCTGGAGGCAGTGGTTATAGCCTTGATAGTTTCTGTTTTAAGCTATTTAAGAAGCATCCTAGAATGTTGTTGAGACCCATGTAGGCTGTGTTTTTGGCTTTAACAAACACAGTGAGGATCTGTTCCCTAATAATGACTGGTAGGGGATGGTTGCAGGTATTTCTTTGGATGTGGTAAGAGGTGATGGGGGGAGTTTGAACCAAACTTATCAGGCAGCAGATTTGCTATAGTTTCAGGCTGGGTGTAAGTGTTGCTGTTCATGATTAACTGTGCACATTGCTAACCATTTCCCCTGAGGTTTAAGAACACAATTAAAAAAGCCTTAAGGTTATCTTTCACCTAAGGGGTTATCTTTGCCTCATAGTTTGCTTTGGCAGATTTGACCAGCTCATTAAAAATGATTGTTTAGACTGGTGAGTTTCTTTTTTTACACTGTTTTGTCTGTCCCTTTTCCTTTTGTTGAATAGCCTATTTATGCTAGGGGTACAACAGCGTGGTTTATTTTGGCCATTGATCATAGATTTGACTCAAACAGGTACTACCTCCATTCTGCAGCTATGAATGTGGTTATACAGTGCTTTTGTGCACATCTCAGAGGAGGCCTCAGTGCCATCCGGGTTTGGAGGGGCTTGGAAGTTTAATAAACTGTCACATAGTTTGAGGTAAATGGCCTTAGCAAAGTTCTTAACAGGTTTGGAGTTTGATGGGTGTTCTCTGTCAGTTTTAATACTAAAGGAGATCATTTAGTGGTCAAATCTTACCAGGGAGGAGTTAATGTATGAGAAGGAGCAGCCTCCCCCCCATATTTGTGAATACTAGGTCTAAGATATTTGTATCACTAGTGGGGAAACAACTAGTTGCTCCGGGGTGTTTGTGTTGACAAAGTCTAAAAACTTCAGAGCAAGTGAATTATGGGTTGTATAAGTCTCCCAGTTTATGGAGGGGTAGTTGAAGTCACCCATAAGTATGGTGTTAGGCTGAATGTTAATATATTCCAGTAGGTTTAGGTAAGAGATGTGGTTTTCCAGACTCATGTTAGGGGATCTGTAGGTAGCAAGGATGTGATGGGTCGTACCTATGGTTAGTTGGGCATGGAGCAGCTCAAGCAAGTCATGTTGTTGGACCAGTCTAGCAGTGTACTTGTCCGTTATGAACACTGAGAGACCTCCTCTGTTTTTTTTATCCTGAGCTAAGACGGATAGAAATGTATGAAAAGCATTGTAGCCTTTGATGTTCTGGGCACTTTCCATGGTTCTGAACTATATTTCCATGACTAAACATATGTCTGCATTCTCCAGGGTGAGGAATGCTTCCAGGGAGTGCAGTTTTTTATTTAGCATTGAGCAGCAGTACCTTTACATAGTCTTGACTGATATTTGTTACATTGGAGGGTTTAACAACTTGGCATGGCCTAAAAAAGGCACTATGGGGACAGACAACAGTTTTGCCAGTATCTGAAAGCCATGTGGTGACAAGTGCAAACCATCTCTGGCAAAGCATTGTGGTTTCTCGATCATGTCTCCCCAGGCTGACAGATATTGGATCTTCTTGTTGTGACACCAGAAACTAATTGTTAAAGTCAATCTTTTTTTGCTGGTGCTGTGGCATCATCAGTGGTGAAGATAGGATGGTACTCAAGGCTAGATTCATACCCGCCTGGGACATATATTCAGAGCTCCATCATGTCTCTCTTCGTGTAGAACAGTGAGGTACATCTTAAGTCATTTATACCTACATGGATTATGACCATGTCATACTAGTACTTGTGATTTAAATACCTAAATGAATGTGTTGTCTGGTGGATCCTGACTCCAGACAGACAGCTCACTGTGATCTTCTCCTTGTTCATCCTGGTAAGGAGTACATTAGTATAGCTTACAATGGAATCCTGAATAACTAGCAGTTTGGCTGTGTGGTGTGTTGTCTTTTGGGCTTGGATGTGGGGCTACTATAATTTTCAGAGTTATGTTTTGAGTGAGGTGCTACCTGTTTTTAGTGTACAATGGGTCCGCTTAGAGATGCTTTTAGGAGGTCACTGTAGATTACAAGTTTGTTTCTTACTGTTGGTAGTGGTGTCTTGGGTGTAAAGTTGACAACCTGGTTTGCATTTTTCGTGTGTGCATGTGACTGATTTGCCTCCAGTGACATTGGGTATCTACAGTTCTCACACACTGTGTTTGTCGGTTCTAAAATTAAATGGTTATCAGTCAACATGCACTACAGTGCCTCAGGATGCCCGTTTCTTCCAGGCCAGAAACAGAGATGACAGGGAAACTCCTATCCATTAAACTAGATCCTCAGTAGATGGGGGTGTGTAGGGGGGAGTCACTAAAATGTGTGAGAGTGTTTAGTAGTATACTGTTAGATGACCTGCAGTGGTGCTGTCCTCTTTGCAAACTGGATGAGCTTTGAACAGCTATAAACAGTGGGAGACTATAGAGAGCGTTACCTATAGAGGATTTTAAACTTGAGAGGTTTGCTTATACAAAAGGCATGGGTAACCACATTTATGCAAATCTGAGGTTTTTATACCAGCAGGATGAAAGAATTTTACATAGGTAAACCCTCAGGCCAGTCAGATAAACACACAATAAGCCTTCTACCAACAGTTCCCAACTTGGATGGGTTGAATCAGCCTTCTGCTCCAACCAGTATGCAGAAAAAACATCTTAATGTAAACCAAACTGGTTATGAACTCAAGTGCAGTAACAGATGCATTACAGCAAAAGGCAGAACTCAGGCAGTATCAGGAATCCTTGGAAATAAATTCACAAACCCTGAGAAATGTTCACAAATACAGAAAGAATGTGTGCAAAGATAGGAGAACTTCTAGAAACACAGAAAAATGTGGCGACATTTAGAAATATTTTGGCAAACTCAGGACAGCTTTTGCAATATCAGAGGAGGTTAAGAAGTACCAGAATACTGTTAGAATGACCTAAGAGCAGATGGCATTTCTTTAACAAGTGCAGACTGAAAAAAGAGTTAAAGTCAACCAAGTCAATAAATTCAGCACAAAAATGTTGAATGGCACTGAGATAGTTAGAGCAAGTGCAAAAAAAAAAAAAAAAAAAAACTTGCATCAGCTTTGTATGTCCACATATGGTTTTAGAAGTAATCCAGTGTCTTGTAGTCACAGGTGTCAAAACTAGACACAAGGAAACTCTGAATAAATGAGCTTTACTCTCCTCGTCCATAATCAGGAGCTTCAGTCTCTTCCTATATACCTTTAGCTGCCTCAGCAGAATTCATCTTAATCCATACACCTAAGTACTTCATTTTGTCATATCCCCATAAATATATGGGTATTGAGCAAATTCATGTGTGGTTGCATAGTTTATTTTCTAACTTTTGTTTTATGTCTTGCAAAACATGCAACTGTCTTGAAATGTTCTGTAACACAGAGATGTCTTTTTTCTGGATTTTTCAAATAGAAAATAATGTCATCTGCAAATAAAGCTAACTTTTCATAATTACTGTACCATTTATGTAATTGAATTTTTGAGTCTCTTATTTTCTGTGTCAGTGCCTCTAAATATAAATCAAATAAAGGGGAAAAGAGGACATCCCTGTTAGTTCCTGACTGTCTTCGATCCCTGTCTTCATTTGATATAAACTTTTTATATACCAGTTAGTTTTGTGTATATGCTTTTTTAACTATGGTTTCAACCCATTTGGTTTCTTCCTGGAGAGAGAGAACATTACATCGTGGCCTTCATGCTGGCAGCCATCAGGATTTTTTTGTTATATAAGCCCAAATTTTTCTTGAGCGCTGCTTATGCAGTCATGGGGGAGGCATGCAGTGAGTGCAGTTTGTGGCCTATTAGGAACCCCCACGCCATCCAAACAGACATCTCCTACTAAGTTCCTGATCTTCACCCTACAACATGTTCTCAACCTCCTCCCTGGGAGAGATTAGCAATCAGTGCTTCTGCACTTCTATTTGGCTGTTGGTTCCATATGTGCGTAGGCCATTATATATATATACCCAGGCTGACTAGACCTTAGTCATATCCCTGTCTCTCTGTGTCATGAAGCTTGTCTCTATGTTTGCTTGTTGATGGAAATCTTAGTAAACAAGCAAATGTTCAAAGACTTGGAGGCAAATGAAATTCTGCATTTTGCCAGCTAGGTATTGAATTCTTAAAGCCTTGTTTATTTTTATAGTACAGCATCAAAAATAACAAAATACAAGAATAAGGAATAAGGAAAACTGATTGCATCATTACAGCTAATCTAGACTGTTTTGTTTCTTGATGCTGAATACTAGTACAGCCATTTTAAAGTAGACTGCAACACGCCACCATTTTCTTTTACTACTGTTTTAGCAAAACATCTAAAAACTGGTTATTTGTGGGTAGAATGTTATGTGGAAAGAGTTGCATTTAACTTGATCAAAATATCATGGGCCAATAAATCAGATTAACTTTGTCAGTGGGTTATGACTTCCCCTTACTGGGTATGTGTAAATGTGCTATAGTCCCAGCTAGGGAAACCGCAGCTAGAAATGGGTACATCACATTACCGCATTTCCCATATTGTGCTATGAGTTATTTAAGAAGGGGAGATTACCAAAAAAAGCAGAAACTCTAAGCCTCATGGTGGTTTAGGAAGTTTAATGTGTTGCAAAGACTATACTACTCATATGTGAAAACAGGGAGATAAGGTTGGTGGAGGCTATTAAGTAATAAAAGGAATATCGAGACAGAGAAACTTAAGGAGTTGCACCTCTGTTACAGCACCTGAAGAGGGATGGGAGAAGGGGAAAGTTTGGCAGCTGGATATTTCAAATTAAACTTGAAATATTTTTGATGGAACTGTAGTGGACTGCGGAATAATTTGACAAAAAGGTGGCTGAACAAAATGGGTTTTGGGGCTTCAGAAGTGGATGGAATAGAATGCGAAGAGGGAAGTGGGGGCAGCTTTTTAATGCTATCTGCATGGTCAGTCATATATTTCACACTGTTCCTGCAGATGGAAGTGTGCATACCTAGAGTTTACTACAGTGGCAGGGGCCAACAGCAACTTTTTATCCAGTATCAGCAGAAACAGAGAAGAGGAAGGAAGTAAATGCCTTCCCTAAAATTTCTATTTGTGGAATTATAACACAGATTCTAGAGATAGGGGTCACTTAAATGGGACATTTTCAGTCGTTACAGCCAGGCACATGGTGGCAGAAGTAGCTTAACAACTAAAGATAACAAACCTTGCACCTGGTTGGTAAACCTAGCTGTTTACTTATGTGTGCCTACAAGTTGTTTGTTTTACTCAATTAGCAAGTACTGTGGAGCATCTTGTTACCATGATAAGTCAGACACTGGCTGGAAGGTCATTAATTCTGAGTAAACAGTGGACTAGATGCTAAAGGATATGTGCACGGTACAAAAAAAAAAAAAAGAATGGACAACAGCAGAGAAATATACAAGCATTACTTGCTGGTATAAAACTGCAACTTGTCGACTGAACTGAAACGTGACTTAGCCAGTGATATGTTTTCTTTCATGTGATGTCCTTCCATGTCACAGTTGCAGTATTCATAACAGTAGGGATCCTCTGCCAAGGGAGGCCCGACACCTGGACAGTATACCAAAGCCTTTAGGTTGCCTTAAGGTACGCGGTACGTAACATGTATGATCCTCATGTAACATAGGGCATAAAGGTGACATTCAGATGTACCATACTTGGAACTTCTTTGCTGCCAGTCCGAACGCCATCTCTGATTGTCGGTCTGATCGCCTGAGTCATTCCTGGTGTAGCTAGCCATTCAGATAAGTGCCCCATTGGGGATTTTTGCTTGTCTTCTTTTTGCTTTTGTATTGTTGTGGGGTTTTATGTTATCCAGAAAGGGTAAATGCCAGTATGGGAGACAGATTCATTTGTAATATGTTAATACATCTCTTCTGATAAAACATCAGTGCTCAGAATCCATTGTATAATAGCTATTATTTTAAGTTCTAAGTGATTTCTGTATTTAATGCACATTGATCTATGTATTATCCTAGCTGGTATTGTCAGAAATGTTTCAGTAACATGTAGATTTAAAAAAAGACCTAATGACTATCATCAGTCAGTCACTTGAAAATAGTCTGAAGGATCCTGGAGCAGCTGAACAATTTTATGGACAGTCTGTGCTTCTTTTAGTACATTTGTTAGCAATAAGCAGAGGTCCTTGCTCGGATTTAGTTATTACTTGCATTTATTATGTCATCTGAAATGACTTCAGTAATGGGAAATGTCATCTAGGAGACATGAAGGCTGCCATTTGTCAGAATTCACCCAAATAAGGATTTTAAGTCAATACATCTATGTTCAACTTCTAAAGATTTTCCAATCCGTTTAAATGAGCAGAAAGAAAATGCTCATTTGTTTTTTTCTAGAAACTCCTCCTAGGACTTTCAGTTTTATAGAATGTTGCTGATAATACATCTAAATGCATAGCAGTGAAAGTCCCAGTCCCAACTTTAAGGCATACTGTTTTCAGTAACTGTAAGGCATCATCAGAAAATGCCTCTGCAATAATCACAGACCACATTGTTTTATGGAGAGGTGATGTTTGCACTAACATAAATTCGGTGCAATTCTGTGTAACATAGAATGATGATTGATTCTGCAGTGTTGTAAATGAAATGATTAGCACTGAAATTGCATTTCTTAATTATTTATGTAAGAATCTTAAAGGACAGAAAGGGTTAGGAATTAGCATAATAGTTACATTTTTTTCTCTCTCAGACACAAGATTCTCATCTTTGAGGGAAATTGGCTAGGCTTAAAACAGCCCACAGAAGTAGCTAGCCTAGTATGAAAGTGACATTGTGATGTACGTTATTCACATAGATCTTTGTGAGCCGATCCATTGGATAAGAGTAGCACCCACATATGCAAGGTCATCATATAGTGGTACGTAGTACTGCAGTACAGTAAAAGTCAAGCCATAGCCACCAAAATAAGCAGGTAAAAGACATTTCAGTTAACAGGAAAAATGTCCCCCTCCTCACAAGATTTTGAAGATTAGTATGTTACTTGGTGGTATAGTTAAGGACCTTGGCCTCAAGCTGTGCGGTTCCTGTTTGTGAGTTTTATAGCTTGATATAGTTTTGGGGTGCTTTCGTAGATTATTCCTCAGTGATAAATCACTTATTGCTGGTGCTTCATCTTCTTTGGCTTCACCAACAGTGCTGTATTGTGTGGGTTTGCATGTTTTACTGTTGTACACAAGGGTTTTCACAAGGATATGCTAATAATAATCCTATTCATTAAGCAGGTAGGCCCACTAGAGAGACAGTCCCTTTTCAGGGGTGACCCAGGAGCAATGTCTGGTTAAGTGACTTGTTCAAGGCTAATACAGTAGGCAAACAAGGGCTGAGACGATCAAAACCTGTTACACAGGAAGTACAGCTCACAGCCTTAACCTTTCCGACAATTGCCAGACTGGCTTCTTTTCATATCTCAAAGACAAAGGTGGCTCAGTTTACAAGGGAACAATGGGAGGACATGTGTGACTCCCAAGCATGTAACAAAGTCCAGGATGTTTAGGATTTTTGCTTGAAAGTGTTTGTATAGGTACTTTTTATATTCCAAGCAGACTTCAAAGAATTTTTCTTCGAGTAAAGAGCTAGTATTGGAGGTGTGATGGGGAACATGCTTTTCGGAAGTGGAATGGGTTGGCAGATTTAAAAAATTCCCTACAGAGTAAGCACTCTGTCAGAAATGTTGGGGAAGCAAATTGCTATCAGTAAGCAAATGATTCTTTGGTGCTTGAGATACAGGGCCTAAATTGCAATGACATAGCAAGGTCTTTCTAAGTTAAATTGCATTGGCTACCAAAAAAAAAAAAGCAGTTACTAGAAAATGGAAATCAAATTCAAAGCCAAGTATGTTTGAAGCATCGGATATTGCAAGAGAGATAAAAGAACTGGAAGTGGGAGCTTTCGAAAGGGAAGGAGCACATTACATATAAATAAATGGAATTTGTGGGAGTAATAAATACAGAATAATGTTTGCGAGTAGGAGGAGTGAGGTTTAAGGAAAGGCAGGAATTGAGCAATTTATGTGATGTCAGACTATTATAAACATGTATGTAATGCATGTAAAAGCAAAAAGTGTTAATATGGTTTGTTTTCTGCTGATCTATGCATGCCTATGTCGTAAGTGATAATTTAGTAAAAGTGTTTAAAAAAAGGCATAGGTGGGTCACTTCATGATGGTTCAGTTTGTCACTAGGTATGTGTACGTGCATCTCATGATGAACTTGGATCCCATCCATCTGAGATTAGTTCCTACTTTGCATCATCCACTGCTGTGTTATACTAGGTTCTTGCTCTCTTCACCCTGAATTAGATAAATAGGTACTGAAAACAGATGGCTGGATGTATGTTTGGTAGGATAACAGAAGTAACAGTTAAAAAACTGTTTAAAATTTTTCTTTCGTCTTTCGTCTTTTCCTGGTTAGGAGTCGCCACAACGGAACTCCGGTCCGCTAATGATTGGCAGTAGATTTTTCACAAATGCCGTGGTGCCAGCTCGATGTTCAACCTTCAATGAAGGCACGCCCATTTAAGCATGTCTTTCGAATGCCCACCCAACTGTGGGGAGGACATGCAGACTCCACACAGAAGGCACTCCCTGCACTCCAGCCGAGACTCGGACAGGAGAGCCTCTTGCTGTGATGTTACTAAAAGCACCATACATCAGTCAAATTAAGCAAATGAGAATTGACAAAAGAAATGCTACATTTGAGTACCATATTATAGTTAGTTTGTATTTTTATATGATCTCGGTTTTAGGGCAGCTTTAGAATTTTCACATTTACAAGCGAGTTGAAGTCAGTTTTCAGAACATAGTGAAGTTTAAGGCAAAGGATCATGATTAAAAGCACCTGTACGACTGGTTTTTGAAATCCACTGATTTACATGTAGCTTTAATACTTGTTTAGGGCAAGACTGTTGTGCTTTAGACTGTTGAACATAGATGTTGTTTGAATAGATAGTCAAACTTTTATCTAGACAGGTGAGCTGAAATACTAAGGCCCCTTTTCACTTATGACTTTGCTAAATTAAAAATAAATAAGTAAACAGATGGAAGTGTTGAACGCAGCATGTGCACACTGGTTTACCTTGTAATTGAAACTGATCTTGATAGATAACCTTTATATATTGACCAGGTGAAAACAGATATCTTAACTGCAGCCTCATGTGGATAAGTAACATTATATTTTGTAGGAAAAATACATCAATAACAGCACTCATACACTTACAAGAATCTTTTATTTTATATTTCATTATTGTGTATGCTGATAGTTCATAAGGCTTTTTCCTACTGATTTGGAAGATGACTATGAATTTGCAGTCTGTATGTAAATAGTGCTGTAGCAGAACACAGCAGTGAATGTTGTGTTGGGATTTTCCATATATTTTATGTAGATGACCAGTTTGTAGTGGATGACAACTCTAGGATGATATAGTGGCACAGTGATTTGCATTGCTGCCTTATGGCATTTGGTTCTCCAGTTTGGTTTTGGGTCGGGGTGGCTTCTCTACAGAATTTGCATCTTGTCCCTGGTTTTAGGTCTTCCGGTTTTCTGCCCACATCCTAAAGACATGCTGTAGGTCATTTGCCAATTCTGCAAATTGCCTGTAGGTATTTGTGCTGCATATGTCAGATTGTATGTGTGTTCGGTCATAGAATTACCCTCACTGAATGCCAGCATTCTCTGTGTGTCCCATACAACCCTGAACTAAATTAAGCAAGTAATTGGAGAATGAATGAATAACAGCAGTAGTACTTTTTAACTGAATTTGCTTCATTTCATTTTTCAGGTTACCCAAATATTGTAGCAACATATGGCCGAGGTTACCCTGGCTTTGCTCCAAGCTACAGCTATCAGTTTCCTGGTACGTATATCTTTATACTGCTATTACTAACACCTTCTCTTTGTGGTGTCTGTGTGTGTATATGTATATACACACACACACACACACACACACACACACACACACACACACACACAGTATATAAAGCATCCTTAAGAATGTGATTACTTGTTCACTTCTAATAATTTTAGATGCCTTCTGAAATGAACTTTTTAAAAGCTGCAGACCAGGTTATATTTATTGTAAAACTATTTATGGATGTACTCCGTTAAAATGCAGGAGGTGAGAAAAGATAAATGACCCTAATTGAGAAAAACTGCATATTTTAGTGGGCACGAATTAGGAGCTAATGGAAGAATGTGAAATTAAACTTGCACAAGTATGTCCAATTAGTGCCATGTGCTGATTATAACTTGCATAAAAATAGCAAGTGTATCTGCATTAGTTCAGACCTCTAACATTTAAACAGAGCCATCGCTAATATGAAATTTGTTTTCAGCTTTGTCTTTACTTTATCACCTGTAATTGTCTGCTTTATTGTGAAAACTGCAGTAGTTTACTGGCTTTGTCTAGCAAGGCAGATTGAAATGTTAACACACCTTGCCTAACAGTGTAGCTGATGAGACAGTCTCAGTTTGTAGAGTCCTTTTTTTGTAGAAATGACCTCAGGGAACTTCTAGTGACACCTCCCACTTGTTTTACATTTCTGATACAGTGTTCTGTTTCATTATAGAATCCTTATTCGAATTGTACAGGGGACTGCGGTAGACCTTTCTACAGTACAGTGTCACGGGATGTTTGTTTCATATCAGTGTGTTGCTTTAACTGTTGTGTAACTCTTTAGATAGATGTGACAACCTTGTAAAGCTGTTGTAAAGTGAAACTTCTGTACTACAGTATATGTTTGTGGCAGGGAAGCTTTGCTTTTCAGTAATATGTAAAGATACTTATTACAGACCTGTCTGAAATATAGACATGTTGTACACTTTAAAACTATGTTGTTCTCCTGCCATAACCATGCAATAAGTATGCTAGACTGTTTTGGGTAGTGAGTGTTTTGCCTGTTGGCCTTTAAAACTGAGTGATAGTGCTGCAGACTTATTATTTCAGAATGCATAACTTAGTAATACTAGAGTCTAGGTCTTTAAGTAACTTTGACTTAACTATTCTAACTGTTTCACAGTGCTGGGTTATAGTGCTATTCTGTTTACTTTTTGCATTGGAGAAGGTGAACTTCTGAAGTAATATGCCAGCTGATGATTGAGTAGGAAATGCTTTGGTGTTGCATTTTTTGGTTATGATGTGATATAGCATTTGATGCTTGTGATATGGCATTACATGGTTGAGTAGGATGCTGTATGGTATTGAGCTTTTGAACAGGATGTGGTGTCGGGTTGAATGTTTTAAATAAGTTGTAGTAAACGTCTGAAATTAGTAAGGTGTGCTGTGTGGCTGGATGTTTGAGTAGTATGTGAACTTCTGAAGTAGGATGCAAAAATGGTATGGAATGTTTGTGAACAATGTAGTGTGATATTTAATGTATGAGTAGGGATGCAGTATGATGTGGAATCCGTGGTATGGTGTGGAATGTTTGAGCAGGATGTAGTGTGGTGTTTAATGTACAAATATGGATGCTGTATGTTGTGGAATCTGTAGGAAGGTGTAGAGTATTTGATCATGTTGTAGTGTGGTATTTAGTGTATGAATAAGGATGCTGTATGTTGTGGAGTCTGTGGCATGGTGTGGAATGTTTGAGCATGATGTAGTATGGTGTTTAATGTATGAATAACAGGAGGTGTGCTTCTGAAGTTAGTAAAATGTGGTATGAGGCTAGATGTTTGAGTACGATGTGGTATGGTGTTGAATATTTGTATGTAACATGGTGTATTTCTGAAGTTGACTGTGGTATGATGGAGCAGGATGTGGTATGATGTTGGAGCAGGATGTGGTTTGATATGGAATTTTTGAGTAGGATGTGGTATGGAACACAATGTGATAAGGTGTTGAATGTTTGAGAAGGGTGTACCTCTGAAACTAGCAGGATGCTGTATGATACCTAAAGTTTAATTAGGATGTGGTGTGGTGTGGAATGTTGGAGCAGAATGTGATAAGTGATGAATGTTTGAGGAGGGTGTACTGTGTTGTTGAATAGGATGTGGTGTACCTCTGAAAGTAGTAGGATGCTGTATGAGACCTGAAGTTTAACTAGGATGTGGCATGCTGTAGTTTAACTAGGATGTGGCATGGTGCATGATGATGCATGTTGCTGGATGTTTGGGCAGGATGTGGGGTGATGATAGGTGTGTGAGTAAGGTGAGTGTGGTGTTAGAGAAGGTCACAGACCGTAATGCTTGCTGGCTTTGTCTCCTGGAGTTTTGTGCTTTAGATGTGTTAGTTTGCCAAGTTTTATGTTTGAACAGAACACAGAAATTAATGAAAAAGTAGGATCTGGGCCCCAGAAAACAAACACTTTTTTCCATGTTGTACATCAGCACAAGAGTTGCTTATAGGTATGCACAACAAAGCAAAGCACACAACATGGTTGTGTAGACTTGTTAAATGTGCAGGTAGTACAGTGGGGCACAAAACAAAACTGTGGTACGTAATACCATTGTTATGCAAGTTAACAGCTTCTTGTAACAAAGTCAAGTCACTAGTAGGTAGGCATTTGAATCTCTGAGGAAAGATGCGTGCTGCTAGTCTTTTGACACGGTGTGCATGAATTTCTCTTTATTAATAGTCACTGAAGCTGGGTGCAGTAAGAACCATACACTGGCTTTCAGTACTTTATCATCACAGTATGCTAACTTCTTAGAATGTAAGGGTCACCATCAGGTTGCATCCTGATCTTGGTGATGCTGAAAAAAATTCACAAGGAAAATCTTTTTTTCTTTTTTTTTTTAATAAACATCTTTATTAGATAATAACTAAAAGGGTATGACAGGTACACATAGATTGATATATAATGAAACAAACCATGGTAGCATTTTTTTCATGCAGTATAGCCATTGTTACATTATTCATTTTTAACAGTTATTCTGCAGATAATATATAGGTTCGTTATATAAATTGTTCAGTTCCTTCCGTCCTTTAAGTCTTACTCCTCCTCCTGAACACTGTTTTGCATGTGTTGTTCTCATAGATTCCATTTACTTCTGTGTAAATTTGCATTTTCCTTTTTCTAAGGATACTATCTTCAGTTCTTTTATCTCTTTTACAATATGCAGTACTTTGGTTACAGTTTGTTTAGATTTTGATTTCCTTTTCCTTTTAATTGCTTTTTTGGTAGCCAGTAGCATTAAACTTAGTAAGGTCTAACTATATCTAGGCAATTCATAGCCTATGTGGTAAGTCAAAAGAATCATTTCCTTAGTTACGATGATTTGTTCCCCAGACATTTTTGTCAAAATATTTTGTATGGAATTTTTAAGATCTGCCAATTCATTATATTCTCAGAACACATATTCACAACTATTTCACTTTCTTTCCCGTCATACATCCAGCATTTGCTATGTACCCTGAGGAAAATTTCTTGAAAGACTTCTTAGGGTATTAAATATCTACACAAAGACTTTCAAGCAAAAATGCTAACCCTTCTAGCCCTTGTTGCATACTTGGGAGCCATACTGATGTTTTTCATTGTCCTTTATTAAATTGCCTTTCCAGTCTCTCTTCCCAATCTTTTCTAACCTCCTCTTATTAATTCTTAAATTTACCATGTAATGTTCTGTATGCCTGCCTAATTATCCTTTGTAATAGCTCCTTCTGTTCTAGACTCAACTAAAACCTGTTCTTTCACTTTCCGCTCCCCTAGCACTTAATCTTTTCCTACATTTGTGTTATCTGGTATAGAAGAATGTAGTCTTTAATCTGAAATCCAAACTTCTGCTTGGATGCATTTCATTGAAATTATTTGTTCTCAATATCTTGGATTCTTTAATTTTTCCTGTAAATTTTAGCTTCTCTTGCCTATGTTCTGTACCCTTACTTGCAGTCATCCCTATTTGTAAAATTCCCTGTTTCCATTCCTGTGTTAGCTTACTTCTTGGAGTACTTTCTGCTACTAGCTATAATGTTCTGTATGGCTGTTGTTGTTCTCCTTAAGGATGTACATCTGAAATCCTATCTCCTTATTTCTTGACCCCCCCCCCACTTAACATCGTACCCTTCCACTTTGATTTATAGTCTTCTGATGATGATATGGTTATAAGCCTTAACTATATAGCTTTAAAATATCCCTTCAAATCAGGTAATCCTAAACCTTCTTTTTCTATAGGGAGAATCAACGTATCCCCCTTAACTGTTGCCCTCTTCCTTTCCCATATACATTCATTAAACTCTTATTAACTGCCAACTACAAATTTTCATCTGGATGATAAACATATGCCTGACTTGGATATAAAATTAAAGGAACTAAAAACGTTTTCACTGCTTATTATCTTACTACCCATTTCCATTATCAAGAACTTCCCGTTTCTCAGTTTATGTTTAGCCTCTTCCCGCATCACCTTAGTTGCCATGACAAAATCTATTTAATACTTCCATCTTATGTCCCTGTAAACATAGACATTCCTGAACCAATTCATGTGTGGGCATATCGTTTACCACTATAGCCTTTGTTTTATTTTCATTCATTTTCTATACAGAACCAACTTTAAAGTGTCTCAAAATCTTCCGCAGCATCAACAATTTCCTTTTCTGGCTTTATCAAATACAAATTCATATCTTCTGCAAATAAGGCTACTCTCTTCTTGTGTACCATAATGATTATATCCTTGGATTTTGTGAATCCCTTCTTTCTTTGCCAGTGGCTCTTAATATAAAGCAAATAAAGAAGGAGAAAGTGGACACACGCCTTCATGGTTCCTCTGTTCATACACAGCTTGTTAGAGAGGAAACCTCCCACCTTAATTCTTGCATCTGATTCTTCATTTATCCTCTTAATTAACCCTGTTATTTTATCAAGGAATGCAAATGCTTCCATTGCCCTGCTCATGAAACCCAGGCTAAATCTGTCGAGTGCTTTTTCCTGCCTAAAGACTCACCAATAATAACAGTGTCTACTTGCATGCTGCTTCGCTGTATGGATCGTCATGGTTCTGTTAATCTTGTCTAATGTTTGCCTCCCCTCCACAAAACCACATTGATCCATATCTATCAGTTTTTGGCAGCACTTTGACAATCTCTCAGCTAGTATGAACGTATTATAATCATGTTTTATAATTGAAATTGGTCTATATGAAGCAGAGACTGAAGGGTCTTTACTCTCGTTGAGTAGTACAGCCACTACAGGCTTTCTTCCAAGATGCTGGTACTTCCCCACATTGCAAAATACTTCTTTATCATTTTCTTTCCTACCAGCTTCCAGATTTTCACAGGAATACTATCTGTTCCTGAAGATTTTCCTGTTGCTATTTTATACAGTCACCATCTTTATATCTCTTCCTGTTTTAGCTTATTAATTGTTGAGCCTCATCATCCCCTAACCTTGGCATTATTATGTCTTCCATAAATATTGATTTGTGCTTTTTCTTGGTTTACACATTACTCTGCTTTATACACATTTTCATAAAATTTCCAAAATGTATATAATTGTATGTATATAGGGTGTCTGGTTATTATTCTTATCACTGTCTCCCTAAGCTTGGAACAGCCCTTTCTACTTTCTGTTGCCTAAGTCGTACTAAAAGTTTTTCTGCTCTGGAGTTATTAAAAGTTGCTGCTTAGCAGCAACATTTCTAAACTCATGCATATCATCCAAATACTCTATTTTCCTTTTAGTACTCTGCAGTTGCTTCTCTTTCTGCTCCCAGAGATTCCCTTTATTCTGCAGTACTTTAACCTATACCACCCCCTCTTAATAAAAAAACATACTGCCAATCATTAGCGGACCGGAGTTCCGCTGTGGCGACCCCTAACCGGGAAAAGCCGAAAGACACAACAACAACTCCTTTCCCATATGTCTTTAATTTCAACCCTGATAATAAACTCCATTTTAATTGTATCCAATTTACTAACTATCCCTTCTGAAGAAATTTCTATCTTCCCTAATAACCCTCAAATCAGTGCCACTTACCCATTTCTTAAATTCCCCTCTTCTTAATGAGTAAGTAGGAAAGCACTAGTGTCTGTTTTACTTCATTACATTGTATCTTTATCTTAGATTTTTTAAATGGTGAATGGTCTGAAATAGTTATTTGATGTGTATCAAAGCTTTCAACTAAATACTAATACACAGGTTCTTATGAAATGTAATATCTGTCCATAATGTACCTTGGAGAGTAATATGTGAATTCTGTCTTGAGTTCCTACTACTGAATTCACGTTTTCCTTGCCAAATATTCTTATATATCTCTTCAGACATCTGCCCTGTCTTGTTATATTTTCCATTCTAGGTCCCTGATCTATCCTCACTATTGCAAACCAAGATGTTTTTCGTGTTTCACTGTTGCAGTCATTACATTTGGGTAATCTGCTGGCAGGTTGCCCTCAGTCGGCCTGATTAACAAAATCTTGGGTCCTGCGTCGGTTGCTGTCTTCAACTTCCATGATGTTAGGTTGTCAGGGGTATAAAACATGCAGCTAATGCCATTACATTAGTCTTTCCTGCTGCACGGTGTCCGAAGCAGAAGCAGTTCGCAAGTGCCAGTGGGCCGACTCCTGAAATTTTCATTTTCGAGTTTCAGATCCAAAGTCTTCAACTAAAAAGTGAAGTACCCCATTGGGGAAACTTTTTCTTGCTCCTTACCGATGTCAGTAAAAGTTAATAATTGCCTTACTTGTGGGAAGCAAATACCTCATAAGGATTCCCATTTGTACTGTATTCCTTGCCTAGGCCCTGACCACGACGTACCTTGCTGTCGGTTCTGTGCTTTATTTAATCAACGCACTATTAAACGTTGGTACATTTTTGCTTCTAAATATTTTGGCTCATGCTTTAATTATCCAGAAATGTCATGGGTTAGCAATTCAACTACCGGAATACCTAAAAACGCAAATAAAAAGACAGAGACAGTCCATTAAGGTCCAAAACTGCCAACGATGCTTCTCCTAAGCCATTTGCCAGTTCGCTGGTACTCAGTGAGGCACTTTTGCAGCCCCTGGTACCCGCTAATTCTGATTCGCAGGCCTCTACTGAGACCCATTTGGAGTCCAGTATGCCGCGAGATGCTTCAATTATGGAACCTCCGGGTGTCTCTACCTTGGATGAGTCCAGAGCCGTTGTGCAGGCACTGGCTTCTGAGGGTGTTTTCAAGCCTACAGATTTGTATATTAGACCGACACCATCTTCAAAACTAAGGCCAAAATCTCGACCTATGTCTAAAAACCCGATGCCTAGGCCACATGTGCAGGCCCCTATGCCTAAGAAATAAATGATCAAAATGGCTGAAGATTTAATTACTCTGATCAGGGGTAGTCAACCCCCCCTTCTAAGAGGCCTAGGCAAGATATTGACTATGAATCTTCTGAACAGGATTCTATTTCTTCTGATTCTTCTAATGAACAGGAATTGTCTATACCTACTTATGAGGACTCTAATGCAGAAGATTCCATTCCTTCTGCTTCTCTCCCTGAGGATTTTTCTTTTGGGGAAACTTTGCATACCTTAAGGGAACATTTCCACTGGGAAAGTCAGGATTTTTCTGAATCTAAAAAGAGACTTAGGGATTTTCTTCTTTTTCCTCAGCATAGGCCTTTGGCTATACTTCCTGTTCTAGACATTGTTGATGATGTTTTTTTCAGAATCTAGTATGGCTCCTGATTCTCTGCCTCCGGCTCCTTGTAAGCCAGACAGATACTACTGGGTTCCTGACTCCCACAAATTCCTTTTCAAAAATCCTGTGGCGGATCCTGAAACCATTTCTCAGGGTCCCAAGGGCATTAAGGCTTCTACTGCTAAAAATCCTACCCCTTCTGATACAGATTCCAGGGCGCTGGATAGATGTGGTAAGAAGGTTTACACTTCTGCAACCTTGGCAATCAGAGTTTTAAACTGTAAATTTCATATGCTTAAATATCAACAGCATATCATGGGACTGCTTAAACAGAAAATGATGTTAATTTCTGACTGTGTGGAAAATAAGGATTTGCAGGATCTATTGCATTCAGCTGAACAAGTTGGAAAACATACTTTGCAATGTGGTTTTGATTCTTTGGAGGCCTCTTGCAGGGCTGCTGTAACTGGGTCTGTGCTAAGAAGGCATGCTTGGCTCAAAGAGCAAACTCTGCCTGATCATGTTAAAGCAAAATTGTTGGATGCTCCTTTACAACAGGACCATCCCTTTGGTAATAAGGCTGAAGAAGTTCTAAAAAAGATGGAAGATAAAGCTAAATCTATGCAAACAGTGAAATATTTCTTACAAGTGCAACCTCCAAGATTTAGTAGGCACTGGCCTACTAAGAACTGGTCCTTTCCAGTTCCTTCGAGAGCCACTCAAGTCAACCCAGGCATTCCAAAGGCACCAGGTTTCAGTCCCAAGGTTCAGAACAAAACAATGGGGTGCCTCCTCTTCCACATCTGGAAACAACAAGACACCTCCCTATGGTAAGCAATCTCAATGACTTCCCTTTGCACTTTCCAAGCACTTACCTTTTAGCCGCCCCTTTGGGGAGAAAGCTGGCTCTTCATGCAAGAAACTGGCAACTTATAACCCAGGACAAATGGGTTTTAAATATAGTATTCCAGGGATACAGATTTCATTTCCACACGTTGCCAATTCCAAATGGATGGCCAGACCTGCCCCCAAATCAGTGGGCAGAGGCCCAGAAACAAGTACTTTCCCTCATGAACATGGGGGCTATTCAACCAGTACCAGAAGAGGAAAAGGCACAAGGTTTCTATTCAAGACTTTTCCTGGTACCCAGAAAAGACAAATTATGACGTCCAATTCAGGACTTATCTACTCTAAACACCTTTCTGGACATTCCAAAATTTAAGATGCTGACTCTTCACCATTTGCTTCCTATGCTAGGCAGAGATGCCTGGTTGGCAACTCTAGATTTAAAAGAGGCTTACCTGCATATCCCAGTTAGGGAATCTTGCAGAAGATACCTCCACTTCAAAGCAGGCTACTTGCATTACCAGTTCTCTGCACTGCCCTTTGGCTTATCTACTGTGCCCAGGGTCTTTACAAAATGCCTGGCTCCAGTAATTGCATTTTGCAGGCAAAGAAATATTCAAATATATCCATACCCGGATGATTGTCTAATTCAGGCAGAAAACAACGACATTCTTCTAAAACATCTGGCGTTTGTAAAAAGGGTTTTAACTTGTCTAGGGTACACTATAAAAGAAAAGAAATGACAACTGGTAACCTCTCAAAAAAATTATATTCCTGGGTGCAAGCTTGAATATAACTGTCCAGAATAGCTTTCCTTACGCCAGAAAAGCAAATTCATTTGGTGACATACTTCAAACAGGTGGCCACAAAAACCCTGCTATCTGCAAGACAAATTCTGCAAGCCTTTGAGTTCATGGCCTCCTGCATTCTTCTAATTCCATATGCAAGACTGCATATGAGGAAACTTCAGTGGTACTTAAAATGTTTATGGAGTCAACATTGTCACAGCCTGGAAACAATGATTCCTATCATACCTTGCCTGCAACTAGAGTTCCTATGGTGGGCAGAGGCCTGCCACAAAACAAGGGACTGTCATTCACACCACCCCCTGCCGCCCAAACCCTAACTACAGATGCTTCAGACTATGCTTGGGAGGCTCATCTGGCAGGGAAGTGCATTCAGGGCAAATGGAGCCCAAATCAAATGCACCTTCACATCAATCAAAAAGAAATGCTAGCTGTACAGAATGCACTGACAGCCTTCAAGGACTACCTTCATCCAGGGCAATTACTGATAAAGACTGACAACACCACGGTTATGTGGTACATAAACAAGCAGGGGGGTATACACTCCTACCCTCTTTGCAGACTAGCCATGGCATTGTGGAACACGGCCTTGACCTACCAAATACAACTACAAGCTCAATTCCTGCCAGGAAAGCAGAATACTCTGGCAGATGAACTAAGCAGAAATATGGACCCTCATGAATGGAAACTGGAACCATGGATTTTCAACATGTTGACATGCAAATGGGGGAGCCCAGACATAGATCTTTTTGCCTCACCCCAGAACTATCAGTTGGACAAATTTTGCACAAGAACTCATCACAAAAAAGCCTGGAAAGTGGATGCTCTGTCCTTCAGCTGGAAAAACCTATCACTCTATGCCTTTCCCCCTCTGTCTCTGCTCTCCAAAGTTCTACTAAAAGTCAAACAGGACAAACCAAAAATGATTTTGATTGCTCCAGACTGGCCTCGCCAACATTAGTACCCACTCCTGCGCAGTGTCACACCTTCCACCGTGGCACCTGCCTCAGACACCTTACTTACTGTCTCAGCAGAACAACCAAACTCTGCTCCAAACTTTGAATCTTGCAGTGTGGCTAATCACCTAAATTCACCCTTAGCATCCCTCAGCAAACTTGTGATGGATCTCATTTTGGAGGCGAGAAGACCTAGTACTAGAAAATCTTATACTGACAAATGGAAAAGATTCTGTGCCTGGAATCAATCTCAAGGGATAAGCACAGCAGTGCCCAACATTCCTCACATTTTTGCAATACGTAACTGAGATGCTTCACAAAGGCCTGTCCTTTTCTTCCATAAAAATCCATGCCTCAGCCATTTCAGCTCATTACAACACAGAACCTCCCCTCTTCTCTCATCCTCTGCTAAAGCAGTATCTCAGAGGGGCCAAAAACTTAAGACCACCCAGGAAAGCTCCAACCCCTACTTGGGACCTCACTTTTGTATTGGAGAAACTCACTCTCCCTCCTTTTGAGCCAGCTGCTACTGCAGACTTAAAATTTCTCTCCTGGAAAACAGCTTTCCTTTTAGCAGTCACTTCCGAATTGCAGGTTCTTATGGCAGTGGAGCCTTTCATCATTTTTCATGTGGACAGGGTATCTCTCAGGACCAATCCATCCTTCATGCCTAAGGTGGTATCCAGTATGGCTCTTAATCAGACCATTCATTTGCCAACTTTCTTTCCCAATCCACAGAACAAGGGGGAGCGGATTCTGCATTCACTGGATGTACACAGACAACTTAGATTTTACTTAAACAGGACTAAATCACAAAGGAAATCTGAACAACTGCTGGTGGCATTTGCTGCAGGGCCAGAGGGAAAGGCTATTTCAAAGAAAACCATTTCCAAATGGATAAGCTATTGTATTCGTTTCTGCTATAAGCACCATGGAAAAAACTATCCCCCAGGGGATCAGATCCCATTTTACCAGGGCTGCATCTACATCAGCAGCCTTTCTCAGAGGTGTTCCTACCAGGGACATTCTAGAACCTGCTACCTGAAGCTCAGTTCATACTTTCACCAAACATTACCATTTACCACTTTTCTCTAAATCCAGAGCTGGCTTTGCCACTGCTGTCCTGCAGGGCCTTATAGCTGATCCTAATGCTGTATAATTCCCTCCACCCAACCATAGCTTTGGGAATCTACCCATATGTAATGACTGCAACAGTGAAACACGAAGAACATAGTACAGTTGTGTACACTTACCATAAATGTAGTGTATTAACTGTTGCAGTCCTGGTTACCCTCCCTCCAGCCCCCTATTTTTCTCTGGCTATACCTCTAATTTCTTTCACTATGCTTAAAAGCCCTTTTGGTGTATTTGCTTTGGTTGGAGGTATATTTTTTGTGTTTTTAAATTGATTTTCTCCCCATTTGGGGGGCACCTGACATCTGGGGCAAGAAAAACTAATGTAATGGCTTTGGCTGCATATTTTATACCCCTGACGACCTGACGTCATGGAAGAAGGGACAGCATTCGATGCAGGACCCAAAACTTTGTTAATCAGGCCGACTGAGGGCAACCTGCAAGCAGATTACCCAAATGTAATGACTGCAACAGTGAATACACTCGAACATTTACATTTATGGTAAGTGTATACAACTGTACTTTCCTGTGTCCACCAATAAAAAATATTCCCTGCTGAAAGCTGATTATTTCTTCCCAAGTTCATTTATGCTCTATAATAACAGTTTTTGGTGGATTATAAATACATACCAGCGTAATCCTCTTGTCATTGTGATGGCGCCATACAGAGATACCTCACTCATTCCTCCACCAATGCATTTGTACTATTAGTAACCAAGTGTTTATAGAGCTGTCAGGTGTCCCCTTTTGGGGCTGGCAGACTGGAACTGCTGATGAGTTGGTCTGGAGTACTGAAAGAAGCACTGGACACATGACAAAACTTGATGCATCATTAGCAATATCTCTGTGATAGATTCATCCATTCATGACATCAATTATGGACTGTCCTGCTAGCTCTCTACCTTCATTACAAAAATGTTAGAATTAGTATCAGATGAAGCATAATGAGGAATCTTGGATTATCCCTGCCTAGGACTGCTTGTAAAGATGCCACTTACGCATCCTGCATGCATCTATGTTCAGCTCATTCATAAAGAGCATGCTTGGCCTAATGTTTATTTGCTGACCTTAGGAAAAGAGAAAAGAACCTAGCACAGTAAAGCAGGACCTGTTACTCCTGAGTGCACACTGCCTTTATGACATGTTGTCACTTCTAGGTGTTACAATGAGAAAATGAGTTATGGCCACAGTAGTAACTTTTGGAGGTCAACATTTAATTTAAAATGCAGCGGGGAAAAAGAGAAAAGAATAGAATAAAATGCATTTTGTTATTGAAGGATAGTTTAACATCTCTAAGCCTTTTTATAAGAGGGCATCACAAGTGTTTATATATATATATATATATATATATATATGTATGTATAAAAATATTTGGCATGTATGCTAGTTAAATAGTCTGCCCGTAAAGGTTATTCCTGTCTGTCCCCACATATGACAGCAAATCACATGCTCATTTGGTAATTTTGCCTATATGGATAATAGGTGCAGTGTCTTTGCCATTGTCCTGTTCCTGAGGTTTATCTGCTGCTTGGCTACAGCAGGAGTAGAGTGGACAAACAAAACACAGTGCCTTGGCAAACTGAAACTTGGATCTGATTGAGGAAGTGGTGCATTTTGCTCAAACGTCACCAGCATACTGGATAACCCTAAAATTGCATTTGTGCATGGAGCACCTTTGAAAAATACATTTCCACTTACTACCTTTTGTCAGAGAACGTCCACTTGTCCAGTAGTGAATCAAGAAGGAATTCATTCACTAGACCTAAGAAGGCAGGCACTCTTAACTCATTTGCTGTTTTTTTTTACATTTTAATGACACACGTAAGTAACCAGTTATTTAACTCAACACTGAGGTAACCAGCTAACCACTACTGTTCTGTACTGCATCATAAACATTTCAGTTCCTGGCACGCTGCTCTAATTACTTATGTTTATTCTTGTAGTCTCACTAAACATGTGTAAGGTGCTGAATCTTTAGGGGTTTATATTGGTGATTCTATTTCAAAAAATATTGAAAGTGAAATGCATAAAAAATCCTACTTGAGATTGCAGAATCTCAGCCCGAGACTTTGTGGTTATTGCAGACTCCTTGCATAAAAGGTATATATTTTTATACTTTGGAAGCTTTACTTCCAACATTTTGTAATTGTGGTTGTAGCCTAACTAAAGACTTATAGGCTTGATACATTCGTAACTACACTTTTGTCTACGTGAGCACATGCAAGCAAAATGGTAGTCCCCTCAGCACTGTTTTACTTTATCATTTACATTGTCTTGTGCCAAGAACTGCTGTCAGTCTGCAGAGTAACGCTAATTGCTTTAGTCAATTCATCTTACTTGTAAACTCGTTATTTTCTTGTGTGTTTCTAGTTTGTCATTTCGTGGCACTTTAAGAAGATGGTGTAACAAATTCCTCCATACGTGATGCACCTGTTCTGTCCCCTGCACTCCCAATTATGCAAAAACGAATGACAACCTTGACTGGAAAGGCAGGGGTGTTAATCACTCTGGCAGCCGTGCTGTCCTCTTTCATCAAGTGACTGTCGTCTAGCCTTTCAGAGCTCAGTACTTAGCCTATTTGAGCAAATTAGTCTTTTTTTCTGTTACTATTATTATTCTGCTAGCTCCTGCTCTGTTTCATTTTTCATATTTTTAATTTCTGAGTCCTGTTATCTTTTAGGTTTAATCTATTAATTTCTATTCTTGTTTCACTTTTCAAATTTTCTGGCTGTAATAATATGATGTATTGTCATAGGAAAAATGCATCTCTTCACTCCACTGAAAGCCCTGAAGGACCCTTACCTAGTTTTAAGATTAGGGACATTAAAATATGTTTTGTATTGCTTTGTTTTCAGCAAGAAATGAAAGGAATCCTATATCTTACTTGGAAGAGCTAAGCCATTTTCTAAAATCACAATATGGTCCTATACTGCTTGCATTAAGAAGGGTTCAATATTTCAGGCTTGTTCTTGTACAGGAGTACATTTGGGATTGAAGTAGTTTGGAATGGATTTGTATGTGCCCAAAAAGCAGAATGTGTACATCTTAGGAAAAGGAAAGTCCAATACCATTTATCAGAAGTTACAACTCCCAGATAAATGTATATGTATGTATAATTGTACTAAAGGAAACATGTAACATCTTATATTTATTGGAATCCATTATAGCATCTGTGTATTATATATATATATATATATATATATATATATATATATATATATATATATATATATATATATAAATGCCCATCATAGATATAAAAATCGTAAGCACCCTCTGAAATGGGTGTCGAGATTTGCTTTTCTGATAGCCCCATTTAGAACAGTTCTAACATTTCTGGAGTTTCACACTGTGCATTTATACCTATTGCCAACTTATAATGATGTCACAAGCCAGGCTAGGAGCTCAGCCGTTGTGCTTCCCAGCACTTTTCTGCCGTTCACACACTACAGACTGAGATAATAGCCTATTGAAAAGTTCTCACATTCAGTGCCTAAACTGCATACAAAGTGCGGTGTTCTGATTTTCATATCATAAACCAGGATTTACAAAGGAACTCTGTGTACGGCTTGAGAGACAGTAACATAAAGAACAGTCACAAGTACCAGAACTTCAGTCCATCTATCTCCAGGAAGAGATACAAGGTCTAGGCACCTTTTTTGCTTCTCACAAACAAGTGCAGTCTCAGGTGTGCCTTACTCTTGAGTTCTGAGTCCCCATCATCAGATATCCAGTACCTGCTTATCATTCTGTTATTACCTAATGCATCAGATAACTTTAGGTCCCCCTGAGTTTAGGTGTGTGGGACAGTTTCCCTAAGTATCCCCTTGGGTTTTTCCAGGGAAATCTGGGTTGGGGGACATGCCTCTCCAACTAACTGTGACTCTAGATGACCCTGTTTCGGTAGACTCATCCATTCATGACATCAGTTATGGGCTGTCTTGCTGTGATGTCTACCATCACTACAGAAATTAATTAAGAGTTAATTGTGTAGGGAAGCAGAATGAGGAACCCTGGGTTATTGCTGTCTAGAATGTCTCTTAAAAGGTGCCAGTTATGCATCCTGAAAATGTGTATGTTCCACTGTATTCAGCATTCATCAGACCTTTCACTGAGTACAGTGCCCCATTTGGTATGTACCTAACCAGTCATGTCCAACAGTTAGAACATCCTCTGAGGTTCCTCAATAAAAGAATACAGGGCAAAAGTAACATGTCCTATACAGACCACCTCAAGGCCCTGTCCCTTGTATTCTGTCTCCTACAGACTGTTAAGGGGAGATCTATGCCTGGCATACAAGGCATTGTCAGACCCCACTCTGATGGATCTCCTGGATATCCACAAAACAAACAGTACCAGAATTATCCATTCTAAAGACTTAACACCTTGTCTGTGATCTAAGTAGGACCTGATATAAATAGGACCTGCTGGAGAAGAGAGTTATGTATCCCAGAGACTACCCCTTCTCTGGAACAGGCTCCCCATCCATGTGAAGCCGAGTTCCTCCAATTGGATGGGGAACAGGAAATTCATCCCTGGTTTGGCACCTGTGCCTCTAATGTGCACAGGCAGCCTGTAAATGTTTCACCTCCCTAGTCCCTGCTTACACTTATCATGAGTACCAAAACTTGGCAGAGATTTGGGATGTATGACTAGGCTTAAAAAGGCCCTTGTGGTAATTACCCTAGTACACACATATGAAACCTATGTTCAGCTCTTTCTGCTCTCTGGAAAAGGAGGACACCCTCTGTTAACACCCACTAGAATAGTGTGTCATCCTTATTAAGCATCTTGTGGCAGATTCATATGTGGTCTCTCAAATCTGGCTTTGCAACACAGAGAGGATAGTGCCCTTACAGTGCCCCTGATGACCTGGTGCTGGGGGACATGATTGGTGGGGGTGGGGTGTTTGCAAAGTGAGCAGCTGATGCCAGCTTGTCCATCTTGGATAAAGGGAAGGCTGCCTAGGCGCACTACAATAGCAGCATTAAAAGTCTGGCAACCTTCTCACTGCAAATGGTATACTGCTTGGGCAGAAGGTTGTGCATGTGCAGAAGTATGTGTTTACCCCCATAAGTAGTGATTATGGAGCTCCCAAAGCTGCTGAGAGTGAGAGGGGGTAACTGCATACTCCCCAGCGGCAGTATAATGCTGCAGCATTGTCCTTATTCTCTTCATTGTCCCCAGACCTGAAGTCTAGTTGAGCCTGGGGAGGCTAAGCCTGGTCTGGTAGACCCAGTGAATGGGGAGAAGAGCTGGTGGCAACTAATGGGGAGATGCTGGGATGGAGAACAATAAAAAGCTGTAGTCTCTGAAGTCTGTTAAAGGTCTTGTTGATTGAAGAATCCTAAACTCTAGATATTATGGGCAAAGGATGATGCCCTCCTCTGCCACGTTCATTCTTGGGACTTCTTAATTACTTGTCTTTCCTGTGCCATTTCCAGTTATCTCTTAAGGATCAGATCCTGGTGGTGATGGCAGAGCTGTTTAGTCCTGTAGTCATAGAGATTGTGGGCAATAGCCTTACAGCAGCATCCTTAGTGGTCTTTCATGCAGTCTACTTTATTTTCAGTTGTGTAAATGAGAATTGGAAATGGACATTGAGCAGTATGCAGGATCTTTATGACTACATCTCTGACTTCCTACTGCTGTTCTAGGCCCACACAATTCCCCAAGAAGAATCTGTCTTGTATAATAGAGGGTGTCCAAATGTCAGGCAGTGTTGTCTACACTGGCTGCACCAATAGGGTTTCCCAAAAGGCAGGCACCACTGCTTCCGCCCTGACTACCCGCAAGACCACCCATAGGAGACTGGTTCTGCACATTTTCTCCAGTTTTGAGAGCCTTTTCTGTGGCCCTGATAATTCTAGACTTGGTTTCTGATGGCCTTGTTTAAGAATAAAATTGCTATGTCCTTGCCCAGAATGTACACCACTAAGTGACCATCAGGCTTTTCAGAGCTTCAGTAACAGACGCAGATTCTGATCCTGTGAGGGGTATAGAGCCTTTTTGTCCTTCAGAGGGAGGCAGGTTTTCATTCTTCTGAATTGAATGGAAGGATTTGTCCCATTCTGGACCTCTGAAGTCTCCTCTGCTATGTTAAGTTCTAGATGGTAGCTCATAAAGTGGTCAAGCACCTGCTGCCAGTGGGCATTGAAAACCACTGCCATATGTGATAGCTGTCTTTGTTACATCTGTGCCTGCTGTCATTTGTAAAGGTGCTGATAATTATGGAAGATGGCTTACAGAATTGAAATCTTCTTGTATTTCCTTATCTTAATGATTAGGTCCAGATAACCATGTCAAGGAATGACTTGTCAGTGGCCCTTGCTTATGTCCTTCTCTAGTTGCAGATTCTTGAGTCGTCATCTAGTTCTGACAGAAAGGATTGCCTTTTTGAGATAGAGTTGTGTGCTTACCATTGGCGATCATTCCTGCCTCTGGAGTGTAGCGAGGAAGTAATTGCAGAGTCATCCTGGATAATGTTGCAATAGTAAATGCATGCACAGACATTTTTGCAGTTCTTAGGGTTGTTGCTGACCAACTGTCTTCACATTGTCATTTGGCACACCAGAAGATGTAAGTGCTGTAGTACAAATTGAGTGGTCATTGTCCTGTTACTGGGCTCTAAGGTAGTCAGCTTTGGCCAAAAAGCTTGACATGGATTTTTCTCTGTTTGCAGCCAAAACCATTACTATGTTTAACAAGTGATGTTTTGTTGATGGGTTACGGACCCCTCTTGGAGTCAGTTAAACCTGCTTGAGTTAAGGGCATTGTTTCTTGCCCTACTAGCTTGAGAGAGGGAGTAGAGAATGGAGCTTCTCATGCTTTGCCGAGACATCTAAGCTGTAGTGTAGTTCATTAACAAACAGGGTAGCATGCTTTCATACCCTGAGTATTGGCAGGCACTAAAGATTTTGCAGTATCCCTTATACCAGGGCAGTCCTCTTACTGTTCACATCTCAGGGAAATTGCAGTCCTAGTTCCAATTCTCTGTTCAAGTCAAGAGTAGGAAGTCATTTCTTATTCGTATATTTTGGAGAAGGCACCCTAGAGGTTGATACCTTTGTCAAACAGGAACATGTCATCCTTCCTAATTATTCTTGGTTCAGCAGTGCATAGGGGGAGGGAGACTCATTCTTCCTTTCATGATAGAAAAAATTCCTGTACTACTTCCCTCTTATCTCTGATTTTGCACTTGCTAGCAAAATTATGAAAAGGACCCACACATCCATTTGAGTATCATAGCTAGGTTTTCAGGCTGTCAGGTTCCTGACAGCACAGTAGCCCTTCCCACTTCAAGCCAGTGAAGTTCCCTTGGTAGAAGTGACCATCAGTTCCGCCTCAGGTCAGGTCATGGCTGCAAGTTTAGATCCTCTACTCTAACTAGACCTCCTGGCAGCAGACTCGAAAGTTACTGAATATGGCGGAAAGTCTTCAAGTTCTGATGACTGGAAGATGTTCTCTGTCTGAGAGGAGTGAATGGCCTGTTTTGCTGCAGTTGTTTACTCTTCAGGTGGTGCGAACCTTTCTCAGTTAAGTGTTTGGCATAGATCTTGTATTCTTCAGTGTCATGGTTCAGTTTCACACATCTCTGCATATGTCAGTTATGCGGAGTGCTGAGCTGTGACCCAGTACCAGCTGGTTATGCAGTTCCTTAAAGATGTGTTCTGTATCTTCTGCCCTACTTTGAATAACTGTATCCCCCTTGGAACGTAAGCTTTATGATTGAGAGACATGCTTTAAAATCCATCAATTTGGAGAAGCTCTCCTGGGTTGCAGTCTCTTTGTGGCAGTAGGGTATCTAGGCTGTAGTCTTCAATTTGTGTGTGGTCCTGCTTGGTGTTTTACCAGGAAATGGGATTTTCTTAGAATTGCCCCATATTTTCTGTCAAAAGTGATTCCAGAAGTGTCCTTACACTGCTTTTAAACTTTTCTCTTTAGCTTTGTGTTGAGACAGAATCCAAGAGAATGAAATTATTTTATATGCTTTGGATCTACCATCAACTCAGGTTAGAGCTGAACAGCATGCATGAGTTCAGAAAGACTGCCTATTGTTTGTCTTCTTTACTGCTGCCATGGATGAGCTTGCAGTGTTAAGCAGACCCTAAACTAATGCACTACTTTCATTGGATTGCACTTTGTTGTTAAATGGCTAGCCACTGTTTGGAAAATGTTATTTTAAAGATCATTTCATTAGATGTGTGGCACCATTGCAGATATTTGCTAAGTGGCTGCCTAGAGAATGCCTTACAACTTCACAAAACATTACTGCTTGTACTGCGATTCCACTAGTGGTTCAAAACGTGGTTTGCAGAGCCTCTGTCTTTTGTCCTTGTCCAGTACTGGCATCCCATTGAAATTATTTGTACTGCTTGTTTTTGTTTAAGAATTACCCACTGCCAAAGGCAATAGAAATTAAATATAATAAATATGTACTAACTGTGGCTTTTTATATGAGACAAGGCCCCTGAGTGGGTGCCCATAACCCTTCTGTGATCCCCCTCTTTGCAGATATCCCTTCCGTCCAGCAGACACTGATGGATTTTCCTGTAATTTAGACAAGTACATAATTTTATAGGGTCTGTTTTGCCATCTTGAGATATAGACTCTCAACATATAATTGCTCATTCCCACAGTACAGTGTAAATCCTGACACACAAAAAGCTTGAGCATATTATTCTGAAAGTATAAAATACATAAAATGCCAGTGAGTAAATGTGAAAAAGATTGAAAAAGAGCACATTTAAACAACCTAAAATATATAGTTACACATTCACAAGCAAGTTTAAAACATGCAGAAGAAACATGCAAATGGTGAACAAGATGAGGGCTTACATTTAACCATATTTTTGTGGGAAGGACAGTTTCCTTGCACACCCTTTTTACTAATGAATTCTCACTGCGGAACAACACAAACTCCAGAAAAGAATAAATGCTTGTCACTTGGACACATTTAGGACATGCAGACTCAACACAAAAGTCATCCCACCCAAGAACCCAACTTGAAATACAAGAATTGTGTTGCAGCAGCATTGACTGCTGTACATATGTGCCACTCTGGTTTTCAAGCTAAAGTAATTCTTTCACTCTGGTTTTGAAGCTGAAACAATTCTTTCTTCTCTCCAAGGTTATTCAACCTCAGAGTCAGAACAATGTAGTAATGATGGTGTGGCATGCACATCCCTCATATGGTGGAACAGGAGGTTTTGCCTCTTGCAAAAATGCAAGTAAATTTACCTTTGTTAATTTTATTTCATTTTACTACTTTGCCTTCCTAAAGCTTAGACACCATTTATAGTTAATGCAGTTTTTAACCATAACTTCAGTGACCTGTCCAGCACGTATCAATATGTGTAAGAAATTTGCATAAAACTTCATATTGTGTTAGTTTGAACATTGAGATTGATGTTTTGCTGAATTAGTCCCTGACTTACTCTTATTTAGTGTCAGTGTGTTATAGAAATTCAGAGGTTTTTGATAAGTGCAGTTGTTTTGATCTTTTGTATTTTATGTTTAGTGGCTTGTTTTCCCTTCAGAATTTACTGTGCCCATGGTTGCCTCTTGGTCCTTGCTCTTGGGTTGGCATCCCAGTCTACAGACTGATACAGAGTTTATCAGACACATGGACCCCAGCATTTGCTTTTGGGATCCCAGGCTCTTAGTCTGGCTGCCATCACCCCTCATCCAGAGGAGGAAGCTGATGCTACTCCAGCAAGTAGTTAGCATGACATTGAGTCCCTGTGATATGTTCTTCGGTCTATACTCTGGTCCAGGGACTGTATCTCCTCCACCCTCTACCCCAAGCTGTTTGCTGCTTGTATGTAAATGGGCTGAGATGTTTTCCGGCAGCTCTCCCACACTCTTTGTTGGGTCTTTGGTCTTTCCTGTTTCCATGCTGACTTTGACACCCAGGTCAGCTTCTCTTGGAAGATGGCTGAATGGATAGAAATGAGTTCACTTCTACGTTAGGCTTGAAGCAGTATTAGGCTCTCCAGCAGGCTCCCATGTCCTGACACCACCCTTGAATTGTGCCTGTCTGTTGCACGTTTCACTGATCTTATGTTTGTTATGAGCCAGTTATCCAACCTATAACCAGACCCCCTGTGCTGGAGGGGTGCTGGAATTGAGTCAAAGGTGCTAGTCAGAGGAGGTCTTTGCATTTTAAATTGCACATTGCCGTGGGGTCTGAATGGATAGAGACTTCTTTGTTAGAAATTATCAGAGGCCATCCTCCTCCTCTTTTATTTCCTTTACATTATTCAGCACTTTGTTTACACAAGTTTAATCCTTGATTTCCGCATTTTGTTTAGTTGTTGTTTTGGCTGTTTAATAAGGCCTTACCACATCGCCACAGTCAGGAAATCCTTCTATGTGGCACACCTCATCACTAAGGGCTTTTCATCCAGAAAAAAGAATGTCATTGTCCCACTGTACTCATCCCTCATTAGACCCATTATAGAGTACAATGCCCCGTTTGGTATGTACCTCACAAGACATCTGCAACAGCTGGAAAGGCCACAGAAATACCTCACTAAAAGAATCACAGGCCTAAAGCAGATGCCATATGCTGACCATCTAAAAAAACTCCAGCTATACTCTTTGGCATATCGTCTACTCAGAGGCGATCTCTGCTTAACATACAAGGCCATGTCAAACCCTGAGCTGTTGGACATGCTCCACTTAAAGAAATCCCAATCCCTCAGAGCCACACGCTCCAGGGATCTAAACCTTATCACAATGAACAAAACATGCTGGAGGGATAGGTTCCTGACCCAGAGACTCCCCATACTCTGGAATCGACTGCCCGTGCATGTCAAGCTGAGTGCCTCTTTGGCCCTCTTTCAAAAGGAACCTTGACGATTGGATGGGAGATAGGAAATTCACCCTGGGGATCACGTCAGTCACCCTGCTAGACAGGGGACAAGGGAAGTAAATATTCTGGGAAGAAATAGCCACGGAATTGTTATGGCTAGGCTTGTATAGACCCTTGGGCCGATAGCCTAGTACCAACCTATGAACTATGTCTTGACAATTCTACATTAAGATGCCAACTTAACAGCTTTATCTCCATAGTTAATGTCATGTAATGTAATGTAATATAATATAATATAATGTAATATAAATATATTCCCCAATAGCTGTTTCAGGACACACTGTACAGAGTCCTTAAACTCAAGTTAACTCCCTGCATTCAAAAAACATGTGTTCCCAGTTTCCCCTCTCATTCCCTTCATATCTCCAACATCTGTTCCCTCATTGGAGAAAATCATCTGGAGTCTACTTGCAGTATAAACGTAGCTGTGTAAACACTTTTATGCAGATATCCTGAATCTTCTGGACTCCATAGTTTACCCAGAGGCCGTACAAATGTCCTCCCATTGATCTTCCGTAGTTTTTTTTCTAACCCTCAGTCTCTGTCTTTTCTAATGTCCTCCGATTGATTCTTCTAGGTATCATTTAATACTTTATAAGACTTCCTAATTTTTCTTTTATTAGTATCATCTTGTGTTCTTCATTCCACTGCAACCCTGTCAGGGCCAGTGTTTCATTCAAGACACCCATCCCCTTTCCTCTGTCTCTCTTTGTTTATGTTCTGATGGATAAGTAAGGCAACCTCTGAGCTGCAGATCAAGCAGTTTCTTGTCTTCCCATTCTGTCAGTTTTCCCTTCCATCTTATTTGTTCCTAGAGGTACAATTCTTTTGTTAGTTTCCTTCAATTACTTCCTACCATCTCTTGCTTGTTTTCTCTACACTTAGTTGTATATATTCACATTGGCAAAATCTCATTTCTCCACTCTCTTACTGGTTTAGCCTGTGTGTGTGTGTGTGTGTGTGTGTGTGTGTGTGTGTATGTATGTATATATATATATATATATATATATATATATATATATATATATATATATATATATATATAATACTCCATATAGTTGTTTCTGTTCTCCCTAAAGGTTTGCTTGCAAAACTCTAACCTGTCTGCATCTTGTGTTCTTCCACCATGTGTTATCATAATCCTTTTCCATTCCTCTGATGTATTTTAAATATATTTTTGGAGGGAGAAAGAATTCCAGTTATCCTACCACTTGAACTTCATACCTCTCAACTGTTCATATTTTTGGTCTGTTTTTCATAAAATTGTGTTTTTTGGGCAAATCACTGAGGACTGAAGTGAGAAAATAATGGCACACATTTGAGTTTGACTTCATATCCTTCAGAAAATTAGTGCTAATGCAAAACCTGTTATCCTTTCAACTTTCTAAGTTTGTAAGAGCAGTTTTTAAAAAGTGTCCCTATTTTTTGGGCCTTTGTCCAGATTGCTTACTCTTAAAAGTTGAGAGGTATGCTCGAGCCTGTTATTTGGAATGCTGCACCTGTGCCCTTGGAATAACAAGTGTGTCCACTCAGTACCTAAGACCGAACATTTATGTAGTTAATCCCTGAGTGAACCTGTTCACTCAGCATCTAAGACCAAACATTTATGTAGATGACCTCCTGAATAAACTTGTCTACTCAGCATCTAAGACCAAGCATTTATGTAGATAACCTCCTGAATAAACCTGTCCACTCAGCATCTAAGACCAAGCATTTATGTAGATAACCCATGAATGAACCTGTCCACTCAGTACCTAAGACCGAACATTTATGTAGATAACCTCCTGAATAAACCTGTCCACTCAGCATCTAAGACCAAGCATTTATGTAGATAACCCATGAATGAACTTGTCCACTCAGTACCTAAGACCGAACATTTATGTAGATGACCTCCTGAATAAACCTGTCTACTCAGCATGTAAGACCAAGCATTTATGTAGATAACCTCCTGAATAAACCTGTCCACTCAGCATCTAAGACCAAGCATTTATGTAGATAACCCATGAATTAACCTGTCCACTCAGTACCTAAGATCCAACATTTATGTAGATAACCCATGAATGAACCTGTCCACTCAGTGCCTAAGACCAAACATTTATGTAGATAACCCATGAATGAACCTGTCTACTCAGTACCTAAGACCGAACATTTATGTAGATGACCTCCTGAATAAACCTGTCTACTCAGCATCTAAGACCAAGCATTTATGTAGATAACTTCCTGAATAAACCTGTCCACTCAGCATCTAAGACCAAGCATTTATGTAGATAACCCATGAATGAACCTGTCCACTCAGTACCTAAGACCGAACATTTATGTAGATAACCTCCTGAATAAACCTGTCCACTCAGCATCTAAGACCAAGCATTTATGTAGATAACCCATGAATGAACCTGTCCACTCAGTACCTAAGACCGAACATTTATGTAGATAACCTCCTGAATAAACCTGTCCACTCAGCATCTAAGACCAAGCATTTATGTAGATAACCCATGAATGAACCTGTCCACTCAGTACCTAAGATCCAACATTTATGTAGCTAACCCATGAATGAACCTGTCCACTCAGTACCTAAGAACAAACATTTATGTAGATAACCCATGAATGAACCTGTCCACTCAGTACCTAAGACCGAACATTTATGTAGATGACCTCCTGAATAAACCTGTCTACTCAGCATCTAAGACCAAGCATTTATGTAGATAACCTCCTGAATAAACCTGTCCACTCAGCATCTAAGACCAAGCATTTATGTAGATAACCCATGAATGAACCTGTCCACTCAGTACCTAAGACCGAACATTTATGTAGATAACCTCCTGAATAAACCTGTCCACTCAGCATCTAAGACCAAGCATTTATGTAGATAACCCATGAATGAACCTGTCCACTCAGTACCTAAGACTGAACATTTATGTAGATAACCTCCTGAATAAACCTGTCCACTCAGCATCTAAGACCAAGCATTTATGTAGATAACCCATGAATGAACCTGTCCACTCAGTACCTAAGATCCAACATTTATGTAGCTAACCCATGAATGAACCTGTCCACTCAGTACCTAAGAACAAACATTTATGTAGATAACCCATGAATGAACCTGTCCACTCAGTACCTAAGACCGAACATTTATATAGATGACCTCCTGAATAAACCTGTCTACTCAGCATCTAAGACCAAGCATTTATGTAGATAACCTCCTGAATAAACCTGTCCACTCAGCATCTAAGACCAAGCATTTATGTAGATAACCCATGAATGAACCTGTCCACTCAGTACCTAAGACCGAACATTTATGTAGATAACCTCCTGAATAAACCTGTCCACTCAGCATCTAAGACCAAGCATTTATGTCGATAAACCCTGAATTAACCTGTCCACTCAGTACCTAAGACCGAACATTTATGTAGATAACCTCCTGAATAAACCTGTCCACTCAATACCTAAGATCCAACATTTATGTAGATAACCCCTGAATGAACCTGTCTTATTCTCTTGCCTTTAAAATCCCATTTCCTCTGTTATTTGTTTTACCCAACTTGGGTGTGAGAAACCACAGTATTCGGTCACTATCCTGGATGGAAAATTAAAGACACTGACACATTTATCAAAAACAGTCTGTGTTTCTACCACCTTGGGCTTCTGAGGAGTTAACTACTTGTGTTTCATTTTTAGGCTTCTGATGGGAAGTAAGATGTGGAGAAACTGTTCTCTCCTTTTGACTCGTTTGTTTATAAAGACCTTAATATTGCATCTTTGGTACTGGTTTATTGCATCTTTCATACCCAGTGACACTGGCCAGGACTGCTGACTCCTGTGTCTGCCTGGCCTGGCTAACATCTGTCGGAATCCTCTCATTTCAAGGAAGACTGCATCAGGTTGCCTGGATGCTTCCTTTGGGGTAAAATTCTCTTGGGTGAATCTTTCTGGAGGTGATAGATGAACTTAAAAAAAAATGACATGGCTGTTTCTGTAGCAAAGAACATGTGTAATTCTACCCTCACCCGCTTCCACTAAACTCGCAGTTGTTAATAGTAAGAAACTCTTTTTATCCTTCTATCTGACGTCGCTAATGTCCCCTTTGGTATGTACAAAGCCAGACATATTACTCAACTGAAAATGCCCAAATGATTTTTAATCAGTAACATTAAAGCTCTTAAATTCTTCAACTATCCTGATAGATTATCACAACTCTCCTTATAGTCAGTAGCATACCAGTTGCTCTGAGGTGACCCGTGTCTTGCTTTTTGAGCTGTGAAACACCCAGTTCTGTCTGACCTCCTCTTCTTTCACAAGACAAGTAGTTCTACAAAGAACCCATAGCAGGAAAGTAAATCTATACCAATTAATAAGGAAGGCTCACTGCAGAGTAGGGTCTTAACTCAATGTATTCCCAGCCTTACTGTCATATACTGATCAGCTTGATATGAGAGATCAGCACCATATATATATATATATATATATATATATATATATATATATATATATATATATATATATAGATAGATATATAAAATGTGACTAAGAAATAAAAGACCTAGGGTGAACTCAGTAGTTTTGTTGCAGTCCTTCTTATCCTTTCTATTATGTACACACACACACACACACACACACACACACACACACACACACACACACAGAAATGCAAAAAAATAAAATATATATGTATGGGTTTCAAATGGACACGTCATCTGCACACAGACTTGAATAAGAATAAAAGAAGATTCAACACAGAACCTTTTGGGATTCCTGTTTACCAAGTTTATTTGGACCAACATCAGCTATTATCCAGTGACCTGCTGTCTATGCGGATCTGTTTCCATTTTATGGATGTGAGATCCCAGCAATAAAGCCATATGCTATTTATTGATTTTGAGTAGCTAACACAGTTGAAGTCTTGTCCAGATCAATAAATACAATCCTGTTAATTGACCTGTATGTCACCCGGTGGATAGCCAACTGGCTCACAGACAGGACCCAGGAAGTTAGAATTGGGGAGTCCACCTCTACAAAGAGGCAGTCACACGTGGAGTCCCTCAGGGAGCAGTCCTTTACTTCTCAGAAGTCAAGGCCAATGTCAGTGGTCTCTGGCTGACTAAATTTGCAGATGTTTGCAAATTAGGAGCGGTCATTGAATTTCACACTGACATGAATGTTCTCCAGGGTGGGCTGACACAGACAAACAACTGGTATCAGAGCCATGGACTAAAACGAAATGCCAAGAAATGCATAGTAGTATCCTTTGGGAAGTCATTCATCCCTGGTAATTGTCATATTGACAACACACCCCTTAGAGTTGACCCAGTAGTCGCGGACTTAGGGACACACACAGAGAGTCATCTAGCCTTTGACCATCACATGTCTACAGTGGTGAGGAAATCATTCTACGTTGCACAACTTATGAACAAACGTATGACATCTAAGTACTAGGAAGTCATTGTTCCACTGTATTTGGCATTAATCAGACCTATCATTGAGTACAGTGCCCCCTTTGGTATATACCTAACCAGGTGTATCCAACAATTACAACATCCACAGAGGTTCCTCACTAAAAGAATACAGGGCATAAGTAAACTGTCCTATGCAGACTGCATCAAGGCCCTATCCCTGTATTCTGTCTCCTACAGGCTTTTGAGGGGAGATCTGTACCTGGCATATAGGGCATTGTCATACTCCACTCTGATGGACCTCCTGAATATCCACAAAACAAACAGCACCAAAATTACCCATTCTAAGGACTTAAACCTTGCCTGTGATATACATAGGACCTGCTGACAGATAGGTATCTATAACTACCCTGTCTATGGAACAGGCTCCCCAACCATGTGAAGAAGAGGTCCTCCCTAACCTAATTCAAGTGCAGCTTGGACAATTGGATGGGATGCCAGAAATTCACCACTGGTTTGGCACCTTTATCTCTAATGGACACAGGTAACCTGTAAATGGTTCATCTCCCAGGCCCATGCTTACACTTATCTAGGGTATCAGAACTTGCCAGAGATTTGGGATACATAGCTAGGCTTAAAAAGGCCATTGTGGTCATTAATCTAGTAAACACCTATGAACCTATATATATATATATATATATATATATATATATATATATATATACATATATTATAATATAAACACAAAAGCAAACGTATCTCATGCAGGTGCGAAAATGGTTCCGTTCATTTAAAAGTCTCACAAATAAGAGCAGTCCGTTCTTAAACATCCAAGGATTCAAAAACGACCTCCTGTAAGACTTCATATACTGTACACAAGTTCCCAAGCCAGTCCACAAACGATATATGCAGCGTATATATCAGAAAAACAGAATTTTTATTTGCAAATAGACAAGTAAGCGCTTTCACCAACAGGCTTTATCAAACTTTTAACAGTCAAATGCACCATCACTAAAAGTTTAAATATTATACAGCCTACTCCTGATAGGTTAATTAATCTAATCATTACTCTATCATAATTTAAAGAGACCTCATACAGATCAAATACGTGTGTTCTTACACATCGCTAATAACAAAGATATTTGATCTAAACTATTAACTTAAACTAACATTTGCTAACATTCTAGAAATATATATATAATATAAAAATATAAATATATAAATTTCTCCAGTTCATTTGAATAAAGACAGAGAATAATACTACCAACAGTATGGGTATATTGTAGTGTTTCTGGCTTTGTAGCTAGACAATTGCTATTGCATATTTATTTATGATGTTTTAAACAATTTAAATATATTTTATATATGTTATTATATTATTTTTTATATATGTCTATTGCTATATTTGTATTGTTTGATACACATTTGAACTGGTTGAGATCTGTTTAGTGTCAAATAGTATTAAAGTTTTAATATGCAAAGTTTTAATATGCATTTTTATATAGTGTAGTGTAGTGATAGTTTTCACATTTTTATTTATATACACATTTTTATATATACATTTCTATATATTTTTAGAATGTCTGGATATGCAAGTTTAAGTTAGTAGTGTAGATCAAGTATCTTTGTTACTAGAGATTTATATATTTATATTTTTATATTATATATATATTTCTAGAATGTTAGCAAATGTTAGTTTAAGTTAATAGTTTAGATCAAATATCTTTGTTATTAGTGATGTGTAAGAACACACGTATTTGATCTGTATGAGGTCTCTTTAAATTATGATAGAGTAATGATTAGATTAATTAACCTATCAGGAGTAGGCTGTATAATATTTAAACTTTTAGTGATGGTGCATTTGACTGTAAAAAGTTTGATAAAGCCTGTTGGTGAAAGCGCTTACTTGTCTATTTGCAAATAAAAATTCTGTTTTTCTGATATATACGCTGCATATATCGTTTGTGGACTGGCTTGGGAACTTGTGTACAGTATATGAAGTCTTACAGGAGGTCATTTTTGAATCCTTGGATGTTTAAGAACTGACTGCTCTTATTTGTGAGACTTTTAAATGAACGGAACCATTTTCGCACCTGCATGAGATACGTTTGCTTTTGTGTTTATTTTATTATTCTTACTCGTGCAGGAGCGTTAATCCTTGGGGCGGTTTTGGTATTATTTATTTATATATATATATATATATATATATATATATATATATATATATATATATATATATATATATATATAGGTCCCCTACACATGATCGAAAGTTCAAAAAGCCGATTCCCATATGGCCAAGACCATATGATCGACTTTTGAAATTTCGATCATGCAGAACAGGAAGAAAACAGTCAAGTGTCAGAGATCTTCTAAGGCATCAGGCTTCATTAACCTCCACTCCTCCTTTGAATTCTGTCCACGAGGAGGTTGACCCATTTGGCCCCTGTGTACTACTGATCCTCCCTCTCAGGAGGTTAATGATGTGGTACTAGAAATTGTAGAAGGAGTCTACAGTCTAGGGTTCACTTGTGGTGTAACAATAAGGAGAGTCTGAAGGAGTAAAACCTGTATTCTGTCTCGTATAGATTGCTGACAGGTGATAGTATGCTTATTTTCAAGTGTATAAACAGTAATGTAATGTCATCAGTTTTGCTGTTTCCTTCTCTGCTAATTGTATTAAGACCCGAAATAGAAATCTTCTGGTAAGTCTGACTGTTGCACTTTCTCAAATCAAGAACAGCTATTTTGACTACAGAGCAGGCATAACTTGGAACTCCTTCCCTTTAGGCATTAGACAGGTGGTATGGGGAGGCTATGTATAACACAAGTTTTCAAAGTGGCAGACTCCCTGGTGGTCTCCTCTGAAGCTTTGAGTTAGCAGTAAACACTACATTGAATGCTGAACATTTACTTCAGGCCTGCATTACCATCCTTTGCTTGGTAAACCATTTGATGTTAGAGTGGCTGCCGATTTGCCATGCTCCCTTCTTGTGTAGTAGACACTGTTTCAAGTAGAATGGAGTGCTGTTGACACATTTTCTTGCCCTGCACAAAGTTGAGGAGGAAGGTCGTGTGATCTGAGATCTGATTTGAGTGCTGTTGACCTTCACATAACTTATATGATGCTTTGCATAGATGCTCTTGAGGTACTCATGTTGCTGATTCTTGAGGGATGTTGGATTATGTTGATGGATATTAAGGGTGCCTGTTGACATGCTTATACTCAGAAACTGTATGGGACGTTCCTGTTTTTTTTTTCCCAGGGTTAGCAGCACTTTTCATGCAGGGTCTGTCATTTGGTTTTTCTTCCCATTCTACCAAGATGTTAGCCATGTTAGGGAAGGACCTCCATCAGCTTATTCGTCAGGGTTTTTCATACTGGATGATTGATTGCTGCCATCACCTCCCAGGATTCTATGGCAGTGGCACTAACCTGGGCTTTGTCTTGGCTGCAGTGACAGTCATACGTCAGCTTTTATTTTGCGTTCTTTTTTTTTTCAATAGTCCCACATCCAACTGACCATTGAGCCCTTTCTCCCATTCACTCCCCAAGGGCAAGAGACATTCAGTCTGTTTCTTGGGAGCAGTGACATCATCCTAGCCAGGGATTAGGGTTTTCTTTTTAGGCTCTACATTTGTTACTGCACATGTCCTGATCATCCAGGGAGGTAGCAATGCAGTGGGCTGCTGCAAGGTATGTTCACACCTTTGTGTATGAGTCAGTGAGTACATCATATATGTTCACACCTTTATGTATGATGCACTCATTCACTCCTGCCCTGCCTGGAGACCCCCCCCCCCCTCGAGTGAGAAAGATGAGCAGGCAAACCTTTATCCTTCTTCTTCCTCACACCAGCTCCTTTAGTACCTAGCCTGCTAAACAGACTTGGGGGCCAGGATGGTACTCGGAGCTTTAACCCCATATGCTAGTGGAGTTGATCACCATTTAGGAAAAGTCTGGGCAATGGCATTATTAGTCTGGGCTTTGCCTTGTGGGGGTCCCATGAATTGGAAGTTGCCTTCTTTACTTCCAGTGGAACATGTCCTTGTGTAATAGTAGTGCACCAAAACTGCATCTTTCTCCTCTCAGAGTTATTCTTCCTCCCACTGTGCACTACTTGATGCTGGACATGTCACTGGAGGGGGTGGAGAACCTACTTTGAATCTGCACTTATCTATGGCTGATAGAGTTTTGTTGGAGAAGTGTTTGCATATATATGTGCAGTCAGATTCCTTTGGTTGAGCATTATGTTTTTGATTTTGCAAATTGTAAAAGTAATCCTGAGAATTGAAACTCTATTGATGATATTGGACAACGATGTAGTTGTGTGTTATCTGAAGAAGCAGAGGGATTCATTCCTACTCTGAAGGAAATGGTACCTATGTGGGAATGTGCCCCCAGATGCTTGTTGGACACTTTAGTGAGAGCTCATGCTTCATTCTTGGACTTTAGCTTCAGTGAGAGAGTGTTCAGCCACATTTCTGAGGTGATGCACACTAGAGGTAGACATGTTCCATGTCTGAGGTGATGCACACTAGAGGTAGCCATGTTCCATGTCTGAGGTGATGCACTCTAGAGGTAGACATGTTTCATGTCTGAGATGATACACACTACAGGTAGACATATTCCATGTCTGAAGTGATACGCACTAGAGGTAGACATGTTCCATGTCTGAGGTGATGCACACTACAGGTAGACATGGTCCATGTCTGAGGCGATACACACTACAGGTAGACATGTTCCATGTCTGAGGTGATACACACTACAGGTAGCATGTTCCATATCTGAGGTGATGCACACTAGAGGTACACATTTTCCATGTCTGAGGTGATGCACACTAGAGGAAGACATGTTCCATGTCTGAGGTGATGCACACTAGAGGTAGGCATGTTCCATGTCTGAGGTGATGCACACTACAGGTAGACATGTTCCATGTCTGAGGTGATGCATACTTCAGGTAGACGTTCCATGTCTGAGGTGATGCACACTACAAGTAGACATGTTCGATGTCTGAGGTGATGCACACTACAGGTAGACATGTTCCATGTCTAAGGTGATGAGGTCCTGACAAAGGTTCTGATTTCTAAGCAAGACAGGGAACTGTGTGTTGTGAAGTCTCAGGAGAATTGGATAAATTTTCTTTTATATGATCCCCTGTTCTCTTTCGTGTTTTGTCTGCTAGTAAATGTTTGCGGAAATGTCAGAGTTCATTCTTATCACATCATAATAGCCCAGAAAAAAAAAAACTAGTTCTGAGCTCATTGCATCTTGGTCTGTCTAGAGATGATTCTGTTCCTTATATTGTGGGCTGTAGCATTTTAGGAAAATGATTACCTCCACCTGTATGTGTGGTGCTATAGTAGACTCTTTTCAGCCATCAGAGCTTCCCAGTAAGATCTTAGACATTGTAGATGCTGCCAGGAAACCTTCCAGGGTGACCACTTATAAGGGCAAACATAACTGATTTTTCCATCTATGCTAAGAGATTATCCCCTTCTTTAGTATGTATGTGTTTGACTAGTCTCAGGAATATTTTTGAAACAGAATAAAGTAAACAACAACTGGAAACATATGTGTTAAGAAAATGGCAATGTACGAGTGAGGTACTGCTTTATTAGAGAATGGCGACCTGTAGGTCAGCACCCTGATTGGAGAATGAACATTCTCCAGCAGGATGTTAATCTACAGGTAATGCCCACTGAAAAACAAGTCTGTCACTTCATGGAGGCATATCAAGCTGCTGTGGAGCATGGACTCAGTCACCTAACAGCCGCCATTATTTTACACTCACTAAGCAGCCCTTTTGCTGTTTAGCTAGTGTAAAATATAAATATATATACATATATAGATACATAGATAGAGATAAAAGTGTGTGTGTTTGTCTGTGTGAGTGTATGAGTGCATGTGAGTGAGGGTGAGATCAACTGAGCCGTTATTTTACACTTGCTAAGCAGTGCTTTTGCTGTTTAGCGAGTGTAAAAATTAAATGAAACTGAAAAAAGTGTGTGCTTCTGTTTCTGTGTGTTTGTGTGAGTGTATGCGTGTTTGCCTGCATGAAAGTGAGGGGTGAGAGAGAGCGAATGAACACTGGCAGCAGCACTTGTTAACAGGCTTGTATACCTCTTGACCTCTTAGCTCAAGATATCTGGATAAAGCCTAAAATAAAGAGGGAACGAAGGCTGAAAACAGGAACATATTTTAAATATTGCCGTTATAAAAATCACAAAGTTGCTTGAATAGTAGGATTTGAGTTGGCATGCATTTTCTGAATCACAGGTGTTTGTGTGTATGACAGAGTGAGATCGATCGACCAGTTGCAGCAGCAGTAAAGAGGTTTGCATACCTCTCAACCTCTTAGCTTAGGAAATCTGGATAAAGCCTGAAATAAAGGGGGTACAAAGGCTCAAAAATAGCAGCAGGTTTTGAATGTTCTTATAAAATTACAAAGTAGCTTAAATAACAGCCCTTGTATTAACATTCATTTTCTGAAGGAAATAGTATGGAAGTGAAATGTATGTCATTATTTAGTGACTGCAATGACTGGCAGCAAACCACACATTTTAGGAGTAAGGGACCAAAAATTAAAGTAAATATATAGATATATATATATTTTTTTAAATGATATATTTTGCACATAAAATGGTTCTTCCAGCACCACTTACATGTACTGCAGCAACAATGAAACATTAGAAAGAGGAACTGTTTTACATCAAAAATATGTAAAAAAAATATAGTAATAAAAAGAAAGAAGTAAGCAAGACACAATTTTACAGGCAGTTCATTCTCCAAGCACAGTAATGCCTTCCAGGGTGTGTGTTACTGTGTAAATAGTCCCCTTTCAGGGGTGTAGATGCCCTCGGCCTGCGGTGTCAGGCCTCATAACACCCCTGGGTGGGTGTTATTTACACAGTAACACACACCCCGTTGGGTATTATTGCTTGAATAAAGCGTAATAGCTACAAAATGTCCTCCCAACATCTTGGCTAATGTAGTCTGTGGACCAAAAGGATATCAGTAAATTTTAAAAGTTGATATAAAAAAGGAAGAAAACAAGCAAGACTAGGGCAAAGTCAGTTAAAAGCAATTGTGACTAAAAAGAGACCATCAAGTTAAACTTCTCCAGATGCATTTATTGTGAAGTCATAATGCTTAAGTATGTTATTTTCGAACATAAACATTGCCTCACTATCATACCTCTCACCTTCTTAGCACAAGATTTGTGGACAAAGTAAAAAATATTGGTGGGGATCAAAGGCCTAAAATGAGGAACAGATTTTGAATACTGCACCAATAAATGTCGAAGGTAGATAGAAAACCAGGGTTTACATTAGCGTGCAGTTTTTGAAGGGTATGAAGTCTGAAACTCAGTTGTTTGTCATTATTTACTGACTTCTGTCCTTACTGATTTGTCAGTAAACCACAATGTTTATGTGGAACAGACCGAAAATATGAAAAAATATTTGGACTTTCTACAAAATTCCTGACAGTTTTGAGGTATGCTCTCTTGCAGCAAAATGTTTGTCATTAACCTTCCTTAAATGAATAAACTTGCATATAATCAAGGATAGTGTCTCTTAAAAGATGAAAATTCTTTTTCTGTATGTCTTTAATGTGGATGACTATGGGGTTTTCTTATTTACCTTTTTAATCTCTTATGTGCTCCTTCAGCCTGGTTTTGAATGTTCATTTTTAGCTGATAAAGGTAAACCAGGCTGTAGGTACATCTAAGAGCACAAATAACACACAAGGTTTGCAGGTGTAAGTTGCCATACTTTAAACTGTTTTGCCAGTAATTTGAACAAATGCTTGATTGGTGTGTACAGAGACACAGCAGACACCCTTGTGGTTAGCATCATGAAATTTTAAATGCATACAGCTACTTCTGTAATAAACATGTGAAAGGTAATCTTCGGTATCTCTACTCCTTTTATATGAAATAAAGATAGTATTGGGGAGAATTTTTTTTTAAAGACATTTCCAGCTATTTTTTAAAACGAGTATGATCTCAGCTGCCTGCATGTTGTATTCAGTGAAAAAACATCTCACATCTGTTACATTGTTACAAAACTTGTACTTTCACTTAAAGAAAGATGAAATACACTGTGAGATCCATATGTATCAACTAAATCATCTCTAGTAAAACTGGAATATTGAAGTATTCCTCATTTATGATAACCATCTCATAATCACTTCTGAGAGAAGGAATGAATAATAATACCTTTTGTCTCTTATAATGAAAATCAGATCTATGACCCCCCCTCATCTTGCCTTAGGAACATTCGATGGGGCAGGGTTAAAAAAAAAAAAGTGGGAAGGATGAGAGCTGGATAGTGGAATCTGAAAGCTGTTGGTGGTAAGCGTATAATACAGTTTAGTTACAACTTGTTGTCCATTAATGCCGGTGACAGTAGGTTCCAAATAAGTAATCATTAACTGTCATGAAAACTAAATGTAATAGATCTGTCACTATGAGGCTCATCAGTAACAATCAAACTGTCTTTGTAATGTGGAAAAAAAAGTTGAAAATTGTTTTTAAAGAATATGTATACAGGTACTCTAGTTCAAAAAGAGCCATAACTAAATTATCATAAGTGGGAGTAAAGGGGGTAGTCATGGCAGCACTGTATTTCTGGTGGTACAGCTTGTAGTCCGAGTGAAAGCAGTTTAAGTGAATCAGTTCAGTAATGTAGCTGCTGGCTTGATGGGTGTAGAAATTTCAATAAAATCTTTGTTCCACAAGTATGTTGTCTTATGAGTTTATGAACTGTAGCATCTCTGGTTGACTAGACAATGTTTTAAGTTTCAAAAGTAAATGATTAGAATGATTACTACTGACATCAGGACACAGTAGACTATCACAAGGCTTTTGCAAAATCTTTATGGAGTTTTGTTATACAGTGTTAGGCTGGTGTGATAATACGGGGCATCATGGATGGTGTTTGAATCCTCAACTGCCAACCAAACATGTCGGAGTGGTATCACGCACTGCCGCAAGATATGGAAAAGGTCCTAGTTGTCAGCAGAAGGATGGTCACATTCCTGGTACACAGCAGGTTAAAATAAGTGAAGGAAAGAAAGAAAGTGTACACAATTCTAATGCAATAATCTGTTCACAAAATGCACCTTGGCCCCAACAGCATAAAGGCAATATGTACTGTTATCCTGGGTATGAGTTTCCCCCATCCACCTCAAGATCAGACTGTACACAGGCCACCTTTATTGCTAAGACACTGACCTAGCACCCCAGACCTCTTTCTTTACCACTGTCTCTGTGAATAACAGTGTCTTCTAGTGCCCTTTACCCGTAGTAACTACCTTTTACACAAGTTATATAAACACGTACACAATTCCCAGAGAAGGCTGGCAAACATTCACCCAGTTCCCAACTGCTTTCTTTATGGCTTGATAGTGCTGACACCACTCTGGATTTGGTCAGAGACCTCCAATTACCTGCTGCTCTTAACTAAACCAACTATGAAGTCATGCACATTAATATTTCCACTGGTAATACACCCAAATGAGCTAGGCTAAGTGGAGACAAGACCTTGTTAACCTACAGTAGCATACAGTAGCACATAATGGGTGTTGGTGCCTAATGGGCAATCTGGAGGACTGCCAGTTCATGTACAGAGCATCTTTAGAATGTGTATGTGTGTGTGTGTGTGTGTGTGGGGGTTGGTATTTATCAAAGTTACAGAAGAACTGAGGTACGACCAAGGTTTCCAGTTTCAATTGAAGTTTTAATGTTAAAAAATAAGTGCTTTTGCAGGAATATCTGCTTCATAGTTGCTAATAAATGCAACTGAAATGTGCTTCTTTTTATACAACCTCCAGCAAGCACTAATAGTCACATGATACAAATTAGGTAAAACAACATCATAGGGTGTGACTTCAACTTACTACCCTACTGAATGAAAAAAATGCTTGCAAGCATACACTGCTATCAGTACAAGGCACACACACACACACACACACACACACAAACACACACACACATATATATATATATATATATATATATATATATATATATATATATATATATATATGTAAAACACATACATATGTAATAGTCTTTTAAATGCAACTTTAGATATAACATTTATATATTTGTAAAAGTGTATGTATAAAAATATACATAAAAAAAATTACATATATAAATAAGTAAGCACAGTTTGTTAGTGATACATTTAAAAAGAAAAAAGAGAAAAAAAAACACACAAAAACATACTCGGAGGCGCTAAATAAAAATCTGCCTATGCAGCAGAGACCTCCAAAGCAGACACCCAAGCAACCGCTACCCCAAAACAAAACACGTGCAACACATAGCTCACAAAGCCAGTGTGCTGAACAGTCACAGCCCTTAAGGCTAAACAACACACCTGATACACTTGTAATAGGTGACTCTATCATCAGGCACACTGACGTCCCACTCACCAGGCTGAACAAATGAGGTCACGGTGAGCTGCCTGTCGGGCGCTAGGATCCGCCACATAACACAAGTACTCAGGTCACTCCAAGGCAAGTACAAATATGACTCGGTCATTGTCCATGCTGGTGTGAATGACCTGAGACGTACCTCCCTGGACTACATGAAAAGAGACATAGAGGAGCTCTCTGAGCATGTGGCCCAGGCCAGTATGACCCTGACCTTGAGTAGCATCTTACCCTCACCAAGAATGATGCCACAATATGAAGACAAGATGATCAATTTCAACAACTGGCTTAATTATTGGTGTCATTCAAAGGGGATGCAATGCCTGTCAGCCTGGGATGACATGCTCGTCAAGCCACGATGCTTCGCTAGGGACGGCCTGCACCTGTCACTCCTGGGCTTTCGGATATTGGCAAAGGCTCTTGCTACCCCCATAGTGCCTTTTTTAGGCAAGGCTCAAAAGACAAACCCACCTCCATAGGTATCACAAGGGATAAGAAACTAAGAGTAATGCTACTCAATGCCAGAATTCTAAACCTCAAGATGCACGCACTCGAAACTCTCCTTAGCATGGAGAAAATCGATATCTGTGCAGTAACAGAAACCTGGTTCAAGGCTCCCGAGAGCACCCCAGCACTACCAGGTTATACCTCATACCATGCTTTTCAGCCCCAAAACTTGGACCGACCCACAAAAGGAGGGTGAGTATCAATATTCGTCAAAGATACCCACACCTCCAGGTTGGTGGCACAGCATGAAGCATCAGAGACTATCCATGTGCAACTAACAGTGGGTAAAACTGCCTTACAGTTTATAGCCTGCTACAGACCACCCTTCCTAACCCAGGAACCCCACTCGGCCTTCATGAGAACACTGGAAAATATGAAGGTCTCCCCAAACACCATTATATTGGGCGACTTCAACTACCCAAACATAGACTGGGAGCATTACTCTAGCTCCAACACCCTAGCCCAAAGGTTCCTAGAATTTATAAACTCAAATGCTATGGAACATCTTGTTACCACTCCCACAAGAAGGGAAAACATACTGGACCTGATCATCACCAACATGGGGACTCTATGCTCCAGACCAGAAGTGTATCCCTCACTGATAAGATCAGACCATAAACTAATCTCACTGGATGTTCACATCCCGACACCACCCCCTGCCCAGAAAACCACAGTGAAAAACTTCTCTAAAGCAAATTTCACACTCCTCAAAACTGAGGTGGAATCCTTCAAAGCCCCCGGGCCTTTGGAAAATACGGCCCAGACCGCAGAATCCTTTATAAACGCATTCTATGAACACCTTCAGGAATGCATGGATCATGCGATCCCAAATAAAACCAAGACCCAGTCCTCCAAAGGCAGACGTCCTGTCTGGTGGACCCCAGCCATAAACAAGCTATACAGTAGAAGGAGGAAGCTACTAAATGACAGAGCAAAATTCCAAAAAGGGAAGGCATCTCTGATCAATATTAGCAAAAAACTATGGGCACTCATAAAATCGTCTAAGGCCAGCTTCGAGAGAAAAATTGCACAGGACACTAAGGATAATCACAAGGCTTTCTTTAGTTATGTTAGGAACCTGGGTGGTAATTCCCAGATATGCTCAGAATTAGTCCAAAATGACAAAAAATACACCGAACCCACAGACATTGCCAACATCCTAGCTGACAGGTTCAGCGCAAACTTCTCACCCCCCCCCCCACTAAAAGGGCAAATATCTATTCCAGCAGAGTGCTGCCCCCCTGACATCTCGGATGCTCAGGTAAGAGCCGTCCAAAGCAAAAAACACAGCATCAATGGGACCAGACGGTGTCCCGGGCTGCGTCCTACATGAACTCCAAGAAGAGCTAAACCCAAACATAAAACTACTGTTCAATCTCAGCCTTACTACAGGATATGTACCCAAAGAGTGGCGTACAGCAACTGTGGTCCCTCTCCACAAAGGTGGTGCCTCAACGGATCCTGGAAACTATCGCCCCATAAGCCTGACTAGCTTGGTCTGCAAGGCTATGGAAAAGATAATCATGGACCTCATAAGTAAAGATATTGGGGACCTACAGACACTGGATCCTACCCAGTTCGGCTTTGTTAAGGGCAGATCCTGCCTCTTAAACCTGGTTGATTTCTTTGAAACAGTCACCAAGGCCATTGACGAGGGGAAGGTGGTCCACACAGCCTACCTGGACCTCGCAAAAGCCTTTGATACAATACCCCACTCGGGCATTATAGATAAGCTCACCAGCTTAAATATAAACCCCTATGTCACTAGATGGGTTGCAAACTGGCTCAAGGACAGAACCCACATGGTTAGAATTGCTGGAGCCATGTCAGACTCCAAACCAGTTACAAGTGGCATCCCACAAGGCTCAGTCCTGGGACCTCTCTTGTTCAGTATATATTTCTCGGAGGTACAGGCCAACATGGAAGGACTGTGGCTGACCAAGTTCGCAGATGACTGCAAACTGGGTGCCATAATCGACTCTCCAGCCGACACAAGCATCCTCCAAAAGGGCCTCATAGAAACAGACAACTGGTGCCAGAGCCATGGCCTCAAGCTAAACGCCAAAAGTGTATAGTCATCCCCTTTGGCAAAAACAAAGTGCCCACAAATTACCACATAGGTGGTAATCCATTAAGTACAGAAGAAGTAATTAGGGACCTGGGGACCCAAGTTGATAGCAATCTCTCATTTGACAACCACGTGGCCAAAGTGGTTAGAAAAACATTTTATATAGCCCACCTAATCATGAAGGGATTCACATCTAGATCAGGGGAGGTCATCGTGCCTCTTTACGCATCCCTCATCAGGCCCATAATTGAGTACAATGCCCCTTTTGGGATGTACCTTACCAGACACCTGCAGCAACTGGAAAGACCCCAAAAGTACCTCACCAAGAGGATCAAAGGGCTCAAACAGATGCCATATGCTGCCCGGTTAAAGAAACTCCAGCTCTACTCAGTGGCATACTGCCTGTTCAGAGGCGATCTGTGCCTGACGTATAAAGCCATGTCCAACCCGGAATTAATGGACATGCTGCACCTCAAAAAATCCAAATCCCATCGAGCTACACGCTCGAGAGACTTGAACCTCAGCACTGAAATAAATAGGACATGCTGGAGGGACAGATTCATAACCCAGAGGCTCCCTTCACTCTGGAATAAAATCCCAGTCCAGGTTAGGCAGAGTCCCTCATTGACTCTCTTCAAGAGGAATCTTGATGAGTGGATGGGAGATCGTAGGTTTACCCCGGGTATGACTTCTGTGTCACTGTTAGACAGAGGCACAGTATACTAACGTCAAAAAAAGGGCATAGCAAAATTAATTTAAAATGGGTGGCGAAAGCCAAACACATTCTGGCCAGGCTTATGAATGCCCTAGGGCAGATAGCCTAGTATGAACCTATGAACTGTCTAAACAAGGGTCTGGATTTAAGCTTGGATTTAAGTGACACATATTCATTTAAACCATGCCCTGAATCTCCCCTAAGTCTAATAATCCATCTAGCCTCTAACTTCTCAGTCATATTACGTATGTCCCGCCCTTCCCCCCCCCCCCCGATGTTGTCAAAAATTCTGCCTATGGACATAAACTTAAAGATGTGTTCAGAGTTAGTACCAATAACATGATTGGCCAAAGCACTAACTTTTATTTTTCCTACTGATATAGTAAATATGTTCTCGAATCCCTTCTTTGAAGGGTCTGTATGTTTTGCCTATATAGAATTTTTTTTACATTTAAAGTAATTAGCTAAATAAATTATATGTTGGCTGTCACATGTGGCTTGCACCTTAAAGTGAAACACTCTATTCTGGTCTGGATGTTCAAAGTTAGCTGTGTTGTCAATGTATTTACATTAGTTGCATTTGCCACATGGATATGTTCCAACTGTTCTATTAGACTGAAAAGTGTTCTTAGGATAGCATAACTGCCTTTTAAGGGACTTTGTGTTCCTAAACAGAAACTTAGTTTCAGTATCTATCAACTCACAAATATCCCTATCGGTAGTAATAACACCCCAGTGTCTCCTTACTATATCCATGTAGGAAGAAACTTTGTCTGAATTGTATAAAGGAACCTTAAGTTTCATTCTAGGTGACTGTCTAGGGGTCTGTTTACCTCTATAATTGCATTTGGAAAAATAAGGCTTGGCTACCGTTCCCCTCAAGCCTGTGACCTCATTGACATTAGTTAGAACATCTGCCTCATTATATACTCTCTCTATCAGTTCTTATCTCAACACCTTGACCTGCTGCTGAAAATCTTCTTCACGTACACCAAGTCTCGAGGCTCTGAACACCTGATTGTGGATCACATTCTTAAAAATATGAGAGAGGTGCATGCTGTCATGAGAAAGCAAGTGGTTGACATGACAGAGTTTCCTGTAAAGCTTAGTATATATACCGCCAGTATCTTCAACTTCTACACAAAGATCTAAAAAGTTAATACTTGATTTAGAGTATGTAGAAGTGAAGCTCAAAAAAGTGGTACTTGTATTGATGTAACTCTCAAAATCTTTAAACTGTTCTTCAGTACCCCCTCACAGGACAAACAAGTCATCCACAAACCTCCTATAAAGGAGCACGTGCTAACAAAAAGGTCCTTGTAAGACATGTTCCAATTCCCAAACAGCCATGACAGCATTGGCGTAGCTGTTGGCATACATGTCAAGCAGAGCACTACACTGGCCCTCTTCAAGAGAAATCTTGATGAGTGGATGGGAAATAGAAAATTCACCCTGTGACTCACTCCAGTAGCTCTACTTGACAGAGGCACTGGGAACTAAGGTCGGGTGGCACAATATGTTTTAACATTAAAACTTCAGTTGAAACTGGAAACCTTGGTCGTATCAATTGAGTTCTTCTGTGTTTTTATTATTACTTGCTTTTGGATTTATTCAGAACTTAGGAACCTGTGTGAGCTGGTGACTGTTTTTGTGGATTTATCAAAGTTAAATATTGGGACATAGTGGCTGGCCCCTGCACCCTATAGATTTTGTTAGTTTGTAGTTGGTGTTCATGATTATCTAGGTAGTCTGCATCCATTGTATCTAGATTACAATCTCTTGTCAGTGTTTAATTATTTGCAGTAATTTTGTGACTCTCACTCTCAGACTTTTTTCTAAAACTGTTCTGAAATCTCTGTTGTAACTAACTGGGTGTTTTGTTTCTAAAACTACTCCACAGTTTTCAGTGTAATTAACAGTGTATTGTCTTGCTTTTATGTAGTACTTACTTTGCAAGCACTGCATTGAGTTGGTATATCAGGCTGTGAACATGTAGCACTATGTGCTTTGAGTTGGTTGCTCATGCAGACAGAAAGGTAAGATTTCAGGTGCAGTGCCTTAGGGCAGAACCATTAAAACATGCCTGTGAATCATCTTAGGAATGGGAGGCACAGTTCTTATTTTTCTATATTGTCAGTGTCTCTTTGGGCATTATAGGTAGTGGCCTTAGTTTTATGCACCCAGATATTGCTGAGTGACCCTGACCTGATACCGGCATAGTAGTGATATCCAAGCATCTACTTTCAGAAAAGATCATTTTGAATTTCAACTCTGCTCCAGTCTTAGGATTCATTTGCACTTCTAGGATGTTGGTCATCTGTAGAAATTCTTTCCAGTGCCACCTTTCTTATGCATGTTAGTGTGTGTATGGGTGTATGTTTGTGGTGGCAGGAGGGGAGAAGGGCAGCAATGTGTGCCTCAAAGTTTCTGTAGTGGTTCACATTTAAACTATGTTATAAATTCATTCTGGTAACAGTTGTGACAGTCCTACAAAGTGTAAAAGGGTACATGCAAAGCTGTAGCACTCTCTCCTCTTGTCTTCTTTTAGGAAATTTGAGGTATTGCAGCTGTACCAGCTGATTAGCAATGCACATTTTGAATTTTCTGGATTGTGGGAGGGGTTAATCACCAGGGAAGACAGTGCCATAATGCACAGCATTGCTGTAGATGTATCGAACAAATACCATCAGTTGGAGACTAAACTAACCAGTTCTGCCTTACTGTCTAGTTATGCTGTAGACAGACTTTCTGATGCTCCTCCAGACCTTCCCCGGTGCTTCAGGTTATCAGGACTTCATGCACTGTTAAAATAGACCTGTCCTTTTTTCAGTCTTACCGGCATATAGGATATCAACCAGCATACCATACTTAGAGAGAAAATATATATGCGTGTGTGCGTGCATGTGTGTGTGTGTATATACATGTGTGCATATATATATATATATATATATATATATATATATATATATATATATATATATATACATATATACACACACACACACACACACACACGCTCATACTTTGAGGGATATGTTGAATCCTTCTGCCAGCCTGGTGCTGTCCTTACTTTTGTAGAAGCTTGTAAAGCATTTTCCACTTATAGAAGTTTTGGCACTTAACCGGTCATTATGTATTAATCTGGGAAAAGATGTCACAGTTAAGTGATACATTCTTTGTAATCAGAGTTTCTGCTGTCCTTTCTTGGTGAGGGTGTACACAGATAAGCAGTTCTGACTTCACTGCAATAAGAAGTATGAATAAATAATTAAAAACAGGATATTTCCCTCATTGAAAATGTTTGTTTCTGCAAAAACAGCATCAACTGCTGTCTGTTTATGTTGATCTATGCTTCCCAGTTCTAGTCTGCATAATATTGGCAGAATTATGGAGGTCTCTTGCAGGATAAAAATAAAGGATAGAAAGTACATAAAAATGGTGCTTTGAAAAATACAGTGTGCTGCACTTATGAAGCGAGACATAATGTGACAAGCTGTGATGTACTGTCTAGACAGCACACATCTGCTGTTCTGGCAGTGTATAAATGGAGCTGTCCAAGTGTCACACACTATGTTGGTGGGAGTCCTGTGGGCACTGAAGAGAGAGGGATTTACAATGGCTAGCACCCAGTCTTTCTGTTCTTAAGCCTCTCAGCTTTTTTTAAATGTTTAGAGACCCCCAAAATGTGTTTATTGTTTTCTTTGCATTGTATAAAATTTAGATAAGTGCTAATTTTCATGTTCAGATTAGACCTATGTCAAATAACAAAGCTGGCACAGGTAAAACATACACAGGATAATAATAATTATAAAATACAGGTTGTAAATAACAGTTGAAACAAGATGAAGTATAAATAAGTCCCTGAGATGTGTAGTAGCAATCATTATGTCCTGTGTATTGCCGTTGTTACCTAAAACAAACTGAAAAATTATCTAGTAAACAAGTACCATTATCCGTAGCTCTTTGCTGTGTCTACATACCTGCTCTTGGAGTTCTGAAGCTGTTATTCACTTCTGTTGGTATGGAAGCAGTTTATGTGTACTTGTAGTTGGCGGTGTAGAAGATTATGATGGGGTCTCTGGTAATGACCAGATTGCTGTGTGTTCGGGATAAGAATGCAAAGAAATTTACTCTAGCAAAGCTCAAGGGTTGAATTTTGATGTCCATTTTGGGAACATGTCACTAGTTGATTATGATCATTGAAACCTGATTATAATTCTTTGTAGTACAAGACCTTAGCTGCCCCAGTGTAGTACCAGTTAGATAGAAAAGAAAATGTTGGAGCGAGAAGAGTTTTACATCTTTCAAAGCTGTAACAGGTTTAGTGCTGCCACATAGCGGCCAGAAAAAAACTACCTGTGATCAACCGACAATTTTTAAAGCTGTTAGATATTTAATTTTACCACATTTTAATGTATTATAAATTGTAAAGCTGTCCAAACCTTCCAGCTGTGCAGGTGCTAGAAGGATAAAGTCCTAACTGTGGCTTGGGTGATTGCGGCTCAGTCAGTGGCTGTGATATCTGAGGTGCTGACAGGGAGGGATGGGTGTGCCCATCCTGGGCAGAAAAGGTGCTTATCTAGGCACTTCCTAAATGGAGGTGCAGTTCACAGAAGGGATTTACCCCTCAGGTGGAGTCAACCAACACAGGGGAGAGGAGATACGAATGTAGGTCATTAAATACCCCCCCCCCGGCAGAAGCAGTTGCTTGCATGACCCCCCCCCCCCAAAGATGTCCTTTAGATCCAAACTAGCCTCAGTTCTGAGTTAGACAAAGTCCTGGGATGGAAGGAGGGGATTGTAGACCTACAGATGGATGGGGGCATTGGGACACCCAGAAGACATGAAGTAAAAAGCAGGAGAGCTTCCAACACTGATCTGTGGTGGTTGCCATGTGTGCTGTAGTGCATAACTGGAGCACATCTTTAAAAGCTGCGTAATACAGTTTGTTATGCACCTTTCCGATGGCAGAAAAGTGCATGTTAATCTTATGTTTTTGCTGATTTCAAAACTGAACCAGCTTTTGCCATGTGCTACATGTTCTTTTGCTGCCATAACTTTTTGGTGAGTCCAAAGTATGCATTTTACTCTGCTAAATTGCATTCCTTTTCTTGTTTTACTTCACTCTTCGCATCTGCACCCCATGCCTACCAGCCATCTGAACTCTGTCAGAGGGATCCTTTGATACCCTACTTTAAATTCAGTATGTGCTACTGCAGTGAGTGGTGTGAGACTGATCACTCACTTCCATGGATGACATAACCGTCAAGAAGCCCTCACACACTTGCAAGCAGATGTACCGATTTGATGCTGAGCAGATTTGGGATGCAATACACATCTTTAAGAACTCTGTCCCCAGCCTCAGAGAAAGGCAAGCAGACAAAGCCTTAAAAATTCTTCCTTCTCAGTCTTCTGCAGTGCCCAGGTTGCCTGTTGATCCTAGGGTGTCTGGATCACAATTATGGCTCCATCCCTCTGTGCCATGGAGCCAAACTAATTTTCATTTGCAGGCTATGATAGAGTTTTGCGAGTATTGCTCCTTGGATCTCCCTGAAAATAGGCTAGGCTGAGTCAAAAACCTCTGTTATTAAAACATAAATAAGTACCTGTGATCCATATGTAAAGGTCTAACTGGAGTAGATGAAATATAGTGCTAATTTATATTATTATGTGAAATTGGTTGGGTAAACATAGGCCGTGATAGAATATCATCTCATCTAAAATGTACACAGTAATATATTTATGTAATGCGTACCAATTTTATTGTAGGCATTTCTTTTCACTGTGGTGTTTTCATTACAGGTATTAGATGTATGTTAAAGAACTTTGACTTGGGCACTCATTGCCTTTGATGTGGAACTGAAAATTGAAGATGTGTGCATACAGTATCAGGTCTTCTGATGTCCTTAGCTTAGTACAGTTTACTTGTGTTGAGCTGGTGCTCTGGGAGTTTGCACACCTCTGGCTGGCATGTATGGCATCACACTCTGGACTAAGAGGAAGCATACAGTACCTGCTTTCCTGAGTTCTTGGTGTATAAACTGCACAAGCACAGCCTGAAAGAACAGAGTAATAAAACAAAGAATATAAAATTCTGTACCATCTCAGCTTACTGGAAAAGTCAGCCACAGAAGCTGGAAGGAGAGGCTGTCCAGGCTCTGGGAAGACAACATGAGAGTAGTAAGCTCCTGATGCAACTGATACGATAAAACATAATCTTTTATGACTTTGGATGTCTTCTCCATCCATCCATTTTCCAAACTGCTTGTCCTGCTGCCAGTTGCTGTGTTAACAATCTAATCAGGGTAGACCAGACTTTCTCATCTCCATCTACATCATCCAGCTTACCCTGTGGAATCTCTAGGTGTTCCTAGACAATCTGCGAGATGTAATCCATTTGGTATTTCCTGGGTTTGCCAGGAGTCCTTCAGGGAACATTCTTACTGGATATCTAAACCATTTCAGGTAATTCAGAGGACAACTGGCTCTGTTCCAGTATCATTCCAGACTGCGGAGCACTTCATTGTTTTACAGAGTACGAATCCATATAGGCTGCAAAGGAATTTTGTTTCTGCAGCTAACATTCATGACCTTTTCCTTTTGGTCATTATGCAAAGGTCATAACCATAGGGGAGGATAGGGACATAGACTGTCCAGTAAAGGGGAACTCCATCCCAAGCTCAGGTCTTGCTTCGCCATGCCACTGTGGACAAGACATGCTCTATGTGTAGTGTTACACTCACTTTGAATGTATTTGACTTAATTTTGATATTGTGGACACATATATATGACTTCTCATATATATGGCACACAGCCTTGGCTTTGGTGGTCTGTACTGTTTCCTACAAGGCATTGTAGTATATGTGGTACAAAAAAGGACATGTAGACAGTACTAAGAAAGTCCCATGACCCCTGTATTATATCTGCATGGACAAAGAATGATGCAGCGTTTTACAGCTAGAACAAAACCTTCACTTGCTTCTTCTCAGTCAGTGGCTCAGGTGTGGCCAGGACAGACTCCACATTTGCTTATTTTGAATTGGAGCCCTGATTGTTGGGCAGCATCTGTTTTCCAGCATCTTGATATATGCTTTCTCATGGAGGTTGAGGAGTATAATCCCTGTGTAATAGGAGTGCACTCTCACGCTCCCCCCTCTGATTTTTAAAAATGGTGTCTACCACCCTAGTAGGTAAACACAGAGATATTGCATGCTGACCAGAGCCTTGCAGAACTATCCTGTAACCAGAGCCTTGCAGCACTGTCCAGTGCTTTCAGCTTTTCCAGCAGTTCTCATGTAGCCCTGTACTTTGCCAAATCAGAACTGTTTAATCTCCACAGTTATCTCATCTGTACAGATGGATTTTTCTGAATTATGCCCTTGATGTCTATCTTCTCAATTACCTTATCTCTAGAGAAGATTCTTTCTGAATTTGGCCCTTAAGGTCTACCACCTTCAAAAAATTTATAGTGTTCGGTCACATCTTATTGTTACTGTTATGAGATTGATGGAACTATGTTAATTTGTTAAATAGTAAATGTAAATATATATATGTTCTCACGCCCACACACACATGCACACACTTTATACTGGTGGCTGAGCACTGGAAATCAGAACTGATTTTGTCTACTGTATGCTGCTTTATAGAATATAAACATGTAAAGTGGAAAGAGTTAAAGCTGTAAGAAGAAAATTTGCATAGAACTTACATTTGAAATGCCTTATTTGGTCTGTTTTTCTCTTTGTTTCCTTATTTATTTGTTTAATTGTTATATTTCAGAGTGAAATAATGTCTAAAAACGTACCACTATGTTTTCTACAGCAATGCTAAATCCTTGGGGAATCTGATGAAGCATGCATATTTTATGCAGATAGAAAATGATGGTCCTACTTACAGGAAAGGGAAGGGGTTATACAAACAATTATTGAAGGTTGTTACTTTAGAGTAGATAAGGAAAGCATTAAAAAGTCCATTTGAATGGTTTTCCATTCATACAGGGATTAACTTTAAGAGTTTTTAGTACTTCTTTATTTTTTTTTTTTCGATAATCATTTTTATTCTTTTTCAAAACCATAATACAGTCCACACACTATTTACATTATATACAAAATTGCTTCCAATGGTTAGCTCCACAGAGTATATAACATCATATATTAACAATAGATACAGCAGTAATCGGGAAAAAAAGGGAAGAAAAACAAAAAAAAAAAAAAAAAGAAAATTCGTGACAAACCAAAGCCAACAATCTGTAATATTTCTACATCCTCTATCTAATCTAAGATTGATTTTGTTCTCCTACTATATGTCCTGAGAGAAAGTGGATAGGAACCTCTAGGCCAACACAATGTTGAAAATTTGCTCCCATATTTTTATACTGTTTATACTTTTCTTGTTGTTACTAATTAGTAACTTATGCGCTAAAATATGCCTTATCGCTATCAATCTGAAATTTTCCCACGATGTCTGGGCTGGGTTCAACCAATTTTTGGCTATGTATAATTTCATTAGTAAACAGATATTCATAATTACAACCTTCCTTGATTTATCCAAATTCTCCGGTGGGATGTGGAGAATCATAAACTCCCAAGAGAGTGTTGAATTTTGGTACCCCATTTTTTGTAACTGCAATTTTAATGAGTTCCACAATTTATAAATGCACTTACAACTCCAGAACATGTGTAGCAGGTCCGCTGTCTGATCTAAACACTGTGGACATTTGGGTGAGTTCTTCTAATCAAATTTATTAAGAGTGAGACGAGTATAATACGCGTTATTAAATATCATCAGTTGAGTAAAGACCAGTTTTTGCAGGGATACTGACTTCAGTGTTAAGCTAAACGTCTCCAATATCTTACTGTCCTCTATCGATCCCAATTTCTCTTTCCAGTAGAGTTTTTAGTACTTCTGAAGATTAGCTAATAGAGTTGTTAGTAAAAGTATTTTTATGAATGCTGTATTGAAGATTACATATGATAGACTTTAATAGTTGGTACTAAGTTTATGTTGAAATTATGGAATAGGAACATGATTGGTTACCGTATGCCTTTGACATTATTAAGTACTCATTGTAAGTTAATAGCCAGACTGTTATATTTGAGAATGAATGCAAGCTTGGACAGTTTGAGTTGGTCATAAGTTTTTGGGGTTAATAAAGGAAAGATTATTAGTAATAGAAATTGCAGGTTTATTTAATGAGGGGTGGGATCTGAATGTTGTAAATTGATTTTTTAAGATCTTTAAGTGTTAAATGAGGTATACTAAAGGACTATTTGTCTGTGAAAGATTTTGGGAATTTATTAAGCAGTATTATGTAAGAGCATGGGTAGCAGTTAAGAGTAATGGTGAAATAGAATAATTAAGATGGAAAAGGGAATCGGGTATGAATACTATTTCAGCCAATTATTGTTTGGTGTTGTTAGGATTGTAATTATCATTGGTATAAAAGAGGTATTACTTGACAAAAAATATTTAACAATAATCGGTGACTGGATCTGGGAAATACTGGTTTTACCTGTGGCTAGCATGATTTGCCCTCCTGATTAAATTGTAAGCCAGCTTTATGTAAAATGTGGAGAATGGTACATTTTTAAATAAAGGCATTGTATCTTGAGATTTATTGTGGCTGTAGTCTTTCACTGTAATCTTCTGCGGCTCGGGTGGCATCATAATGTCCTGTACATGTGTGAGACATGTCCATGTCAATGCTTGTGAAGTTCATTATGGGTGAATGAGTTTCTCTCCCTCTCTCTCCTTTTTTTAGGAGTAAGGCATGCACATGCATCCTGCTGTATACATGAGGATATCTGTGGACTTTTGATGTCCCGATGGTCATTTTTTTAATGTTTGCATTCCATCCTGTGTTGGTACTTGTGTTTCTTTTCTTCTCTTGGTGGAGATGACAGCATGCTTGGCTGTAGCTTTTATTCTGAATAACAACAGACAGACACTGGATGATTGTGTGAGTGTGTGTACGTATGCATATGCTATATTTTTGCTATGTAGTTAATTGACTTCAGAGATGTTCAGTGTTCTACATGGGTTTGATTTTTATGCAAATACAAGGTTGGTTGATCACTGCAATAGTCCAGTTGAGTTACAAGGACTGTAGAAGCACAGTGAAGGCAATGTGGTCACTGTTGTTTGACCATTAAGTGGGGAGAAGCCGCACTGTGGAGAGCATGTTTTGCTTGAGTTTTTAGGACATATTTTTAGGAAGATGGTGACATGTTTTGGACATTATCAGCTTACTAAATGTAAGTTAAATGGTGTGTGTGTGTGTGTGTGTGTGTGTGTGTGTGTGTGTGCGTGTGCGTGTGCGTGTGCGTGTGTGTGTGTGTGTACGCGCGCAAACATTTTGAGAGTTAGTGTGTGTTAGATTCAGGTAGGGGTTAGGTATAGTGTGTATTGCATATGGGCAGTGGAGTGTGTGTTGATTTTTGTGTGGGCAATTGCATGAGCATTTTGTTTTTTTCAGTGCTATGTGATTTAGTTTGTGTGTGTGTGTATACATACGCATGTGTGAGATGTTTGATGATGCACTCATGACTTGCATTCTTTATATATTTATTTGTTGCAGTTGGTACAACAGAAATGTATACAAAAACTGGAAATTATTCAGTAGTTTGATGGGCTGAGTTTAGTGGTTGCAGTAGTGAAATAAGTTTTTGTGCAGGCCAAAACAAACTTTGGAGCATTTTTACAGATGTAGAAGAAAATGACACATGTCTTATGGAAGTCTAGAATTAAGTAATGTGGACTAGTAAAAAGGAGGACACAGCTTGACCATGTATAGTATAACATCCATGCACCCTGAGTTGTGCATGTGTTTTGATCTCGAGGATAAAGTGTACAGATACTTAGTTTTGAGCGGTAACCTGTTCGGTTGTTTGACTGGCCTCCTTCAACTAGATTTTAAAGGACAGATGAAGTCCATTGAGGTGAGAAGACTGAACAAAAGGTCAAATCTGTTGATGGGGAGAGCAGTCATAGCAGTTTGGTAGCTAATGTTCATCAAAAAAGTCTGTGTTGCTTTTAAACCTGCTTTTTTGGCAGTTAGTATAGAGTATTAATAATTTAAACTTTTAATGACCTGCTTCATGTCATCAGAGGTTCAAGGTCTGATTCCTTTCAGTTCCACTTGCCTGCTGTGTGTTACTCTGATCAATTAATCAGTGCTCTTAGGTTGCCCCTAAAAAGGGTAATTGTGTTCATTGGGCTTACCTGGTTACCAGTTGTATAAAATAATTAAAAAATATATGCTGTGACTTCTTGGGTTCAGATTTAAGTCACACAGAACCATAGCTAGGTGATCTGGTGGTGCTCTGTGCAGTTCCATAAACTGGTGCCCTCCTCTCGGTTTCTTAAAGCAGTGTTGAGTGCTGTACGTCCACACCATCTCTTCCTAGCGATCCCACCCCCAACAGCTTATAAATTCATAGGTATTCCAAGGCTGCGGAATCCTATGACTGTTTATGCCTTGCTATTACAATACCTCCCTTAGGTCAGACCTCATTTCCTTTCTGCCATTTTGCCCCTGCTGTAATTACAGGTCTGAATTTGGAAAACTGTTTAGAACTGTTGTTCATTTATTAATATTGCATTTGTTGAAACTGTTTTGTTTTTTAATGTTGAACCAGTATTGGTCCATATCATACTGTCAGTGTTCACTCTTTTTTTTGTGCTTTACAAGCAACAATATTTTTGTAATTGCAAGTGCTCAGTTTACAGATATCAGGTAACTTTTGAGAGTCCTTGCAGTAGTTTTTAGGTTGCGGTATGTTTTATGAATCTAGCTGGTTTTCCAAAACTTTTATACATGATGCATTTTTGCTTAACACAGTTGTAGAATGTTATTTACTATTTGCAGTCACTCTACTATTTATTCCGATGTACATCCTGTTAAACGTAATGCCATCCCACATAGAAAATAGTGAGAAATTTATAAAAACTCACCCAGTGTGCTTTGAGTATTGGTCCAGACTATGCTGGCTGACTGGTTGCCAGTAACTGTGTCTGTTCTCGGGTGTAATAACCTCTGTATAGCAGTTATGAAGACCATACCTTGGGAGGAATAGAAGACTGGTTGGTAAAGCATGTTGAATGAAGAGGTAAAACTTTTTTGGGGGAAATAGGGGTCCTGACTGTGGGAAAAAATTTGCAGTGATGGAAATGTTCTCGTTATAGTAGCAATATGGTGGGTGAGATCTATGCACAAAGATGTCAAACAGGCAAATAGTTGGAAAGAACTGGGTGAAAGTTGGAAAGCAGTACAAAGCATTTACTCTGAGGCAGGTGGGGCTTGAGATGCCGTGCTTAATTTGTGGTGGAATTCAAAATATCAGCAGGGTTTTGGTGTAGAAGGGGTAGGGGAATGGATGTGGTAGTTATACAGGGGTTAGGTACAGTACCTGTGTGGTCTTTTAATGACCATTAATGCTCTTCCATTAGCATAGTCCATATGCTTAGATACTGCATATGCTGTAGTTTTACATTAGAATGAAAGTAAAACGGAGTTACTGTGGAGTGCATGGAGTTTTAAGGAAAAGACTGTAGTGATAGTCATTTGACAATTTTCTCACTTGCATCTGTTTTTATATAATGAATGGCCATATGGGAAGAATGCGTTCATATCCCAAGTCTGTTCTTAGACTTGATATACTCCCAGTAGTGTTAATTTGTCAAGAAAGATATGCTGATATTGATTAGGTGCAGTTCAGTGGACAGGGATAGATATCTAGATACTGCTTGATACCTGAAACCAGCAGTAAGACAGTTATTTTTAATGGTTTACTATCATTTTCTTGATTGCATGTTGTGCGAACTATCATTTCTACGAACCATAGAAATGAAAAACATCAGCGAACAACAAAAAAGTTGAATGCAGAAGTGATGAATGTTCGAATGCGACACAATTTGAACATTCACCACACTTCCACAAACACAATCACTGTCCAACCCACAGTAAACAATGTGTTTGCAGTGGGCAAGTCCCCCCTGCACCCCCACACCAATTGCTATTTATATATACTAACTCCGAGATCACACTACAATGAGGGAAAGGGTACAGTTCCCGATCCCCACTATAGTGCGGTCTGCATGAAAATGTAGAAAGTCACAGCAGCGAATGCTGTATTGCATTCGCTGTTGTACATTTCTACATTTCATCATTTGTTCTTTCGTTACTATCGAATGCGTCGTTTCGGACTAATGTAAGTCACACAAAGTCAGATTGCCCATTTGATAGTAAATCATTTTTAACATAATATATTAGGCATGCTGCAGTTTACACACTTTCAGTTTGAGTATTTAAACTTAAAGCCATGTTATAACTGGAGCTAAAAAGTCAAATTTCTCCTTAGAAGTAGACATTTATGTTTAGTGTGCTGTACCATGTTAAAAACAAGCCTCAACATTAGCTGTTTAGGCCTCTTTCAAAACAGCTTGTGTGTGTTGGTTAAATCATGATGCATAAGACTAGACATTTTGGAATACATCTACCCTTAAGAGCTGTTCTAGGTTTGCGGCAGAGATACAGGGTCAAATAAAGGTAACAAAGTTAATGGTGTAGGAGAAGCTAGAAAGTATCTTTCGTTATTTATCGTAAAGCAATCTGGCCTCTTTTGTTAAATCTAGTGTACCGAAACTTAAAAATCACAACATTTGAAGAGAAACATAAATGCAGAATTGCATTTTAGTTAGCAGTACAAGCAATCCCCTCCAAAAATGTGGCATATTGTTTTCTGCAGGTATTTTGTAGATTTTGTTTTAAGCCATTTGGAGCATTTTGTTATGGACAGCCTTGTTACTCAGTTACTCAGCCTGCTGACTGGTATAAAAAAACCTGGGGTAGTGTCTTTGAGTTCTGGTTCGTCTAAGGGAAGTAGACAGAAATTTTTATATGTACTCAGATTTCATATTGTTGCCCCAAAAACCTAACATTTAAAATGTTATCTCTCCAAATGTTTTCTCCATAGACTTAAAAAATGTAACCTTTGTTTTCAGCAAGTTGTCCTCTTCAGTTTTAAAAAATGCCTTTTTTGTTCTTATCTTTAAATGTAATGTCTACAGATCATTATGCTGTGGATGTTCTGGGCTGTTTGTGCCATAATGCTTCTGAGAGAGAAGCTCAGAATAAAAATGTTCTTAGCTTCGTACAAGGACTATGCCTTGCATACCTAGGTTGACCTAGACAAATCTTTTGCCTTCAGAACTAACAAATCACACAGTAAATTACTCTTTGTTCCCAGTTCCCTTGTGGTTGTATGATGCGAAGTCTGCATATGGAAGGTAGCTTGGACTGATGTAAACCTTTATACGTTGAGAGTGTGTTGCTTCCTGCATTGACGTATGGCTGTGTTACTTGAGCCTTAGTAGAAAAACATAATGATGGGTAATATCAGAACTCATCTAGTGCCCAGTGTCAGTTCCAGATGTGGATCTTTGCCCCCTCAGCTTTTCAGCTGAAGAGCAGAAAAAAAGGACAACACAAGAAGCATACATTCAGAAGTGCTGCTACCGAAAGTAATGCAGGAACTGCACTTCCAGACCGATTGGCACCTGTAACACTTTGCGCCTGGAGTGGATGACCCTTTTACCCTGCCCTTCCTATGCTTCTGGGAGATATGTTTCTTAAATGATGGGAACTTCATTTTTTGGCTGGCATCAGACTGTTCAGATGCACTTGTTAGCTGATAAACTTTTTGATGAGTGATAAAGCAGTTCTGTTGTCATGTCTGAAATCTAAAGGTGTCCTTCACTAAGTACAGGAATATATGGGACGCTAGGGAAAAGGAGTACTCGAAAGAGAAAGTACTTGACCTGTATGTCAAAATCAGTTATGTAGGGTAACATTTCTAAGCAGCACTCATTAAAATGTATCTACCTGTTCACTCTAGGTGGCTTGTTAAGAATTCACCCCAAACATACTTATCCTGCACCTTTCGTTTAAAACAAGGCAGTGCTGTATGGAATAACAGTAATTAGCTGCTTAATGAAGGCCTATTATGTAAAGCAGGTGCTGTTTTGAGTTACTCCTTTTTGACCTGATAAAGTAGAATTTAATAAGCTGGATCATGTAATGACATTAAAGATGAAAGGCCTCACTTAACTGCTGTAGATGTTTAGAGAAGAAAATAGAAAAATCATCACACTTCTGAAATGACAATTAAGTGCCTCTTCTTATTGAATTTTCCTGCTTATTCATATGCTTTGAGGGAAGTTCAATTTTGCTTCTTTTCAGTGTTGATGAGAGAATAAGGGTGGTGCTTTAACTATAGCCTAGAGGTTATGATGGTAGATGTGCTACGACTAATTTTGAGCCTCTCAGCTTTGGTTACCTGTTATAATACTGGCTTTTATTGTTGTAGGTATTGATTATGAGCTTTGTTACTGCATATAAGTTATTTAATGAACAAAAAGTTAAAGTTCTCCTAAGACAGGTAGTTCTGTAAGTTTAGGACTAATTTTTCCTTGCCTGGTAGCATTTGATGCAGCAGACCAGGGTGTGCAGCTGAGAGTTGTACAAGGAACTGTCTGAACTCCTTCCTGCTGTTACTTTATTTTGATGGCTCAATGAGGCTGCTTATCACAGATGACCATTTTCAGACCTAGCATTGGTCACATAATAGCAGCAAATGTATGGAGAATAAAATAGAGGATAGTAATCTGTGTGTGTGTGTGTGTGTGTGTGTGTGTGTGTGTATGTGTGAGAGAGATGTGCATGGATGTGGTATGCAGTGTTTGAAATATCATGTACGGAAGGTTTAGGGAACGGGTTATGAACCAAGTTCTCTAAGTATTTCATGCACCACACAAATCAGACTGTAATGTTAAGTCATTTTCTCTTGTGTATTTTTTTTAAGTTAGGTTTTGACATTAACTCCATTCGCCCATGTTAAGTGCCAAAGTTTGTGCTGAATAAGGCTTTAGATGCACTTGTAGGTATGTATGAATGAAATGTGTCATGGGTCACTTCTTACAACCTGCACTTCAGATGAAATTTTGCTGGATTGCTTTTCTTGTAGTGCCTGTTCATTTTCATTATGTATTTTCATTGTGTTTTGGGGATTACATTTTTGGTTATTTTATTTTTAGAATCAGGTCCAGTTTGCTGGAAATAATGTTTTCTGATTGGCTAGTTGGCAGTGAGTGTTTCAATACTTTATTGTAACATTTTTCTTTCGAATATGATCAAATCTAATTTCTAGAGGTTTATTTAGGTGGGCACTTTTATTTTGGGGGGATGGCTTGTGTTTGTACTTTGTGCCTGCAGTACGTGAAGTTACATTTTTTACATTGGTGTGAATGGGGAGTGCAGTCCCATTCTTTATTTAAATGTAAGGGTGGGTAGGTATGGTTTGGTTCTGTTTTAGCTGTGTTAGGGTAGATTCAAATAGTTTTGCCTGTATTTTGTGTGTGAACTTAATTATTTACTGAGTAGTGTAAATATGGGAGATATAAAAGTGTAGATAAAAAATTTTCTGCTGTGTACAGAGATGAATGTTTGTACTGGACCCTTTATGTGGGTCTGTCATTAAGCTATCTATATGCATATATGCGTGCAAATGGTAATGTATACACATGCGATACATATACTATTTGTATTAGTTTTCAACATGGTGCACATAAAAGACAGTGCTACAGCAGTAGAAAAACCCATATCGTTGAAACTAGTTAACAAATGCTAACTTGGGTCCTTCTTTCCTCACTATATGTTGTCAATAGTTTGCAAGTTAGTAAAATGGGTTTGTGGCTCAATAAAAACACCACCCGAGCATCTGCATCACTCCTTTATGTATTCTGTTATAGTAAGATGTTGTGAGTCATCTAAGTAGCTGAAAGGGTTAATCGAGCCTGAAGTGGAACTGTCAGTTAACCCTCTTAGACTCTGAAGAAAAGTACTCTGAAGTGAAGGGTATCCTTGTGAGAGGTGCAAAGAAGGGGGCCTCACTGTGGCTCTAGTAGACAACCTGTGTTGAGTATTAAAAAGCAGAGCAGGAAATGCCTAAGGCAACTGGACTAGAGTGGAAGCGGAAGTATTTTGTGATCAAGTTCTAGACTAAAAAAGAAGTCTGCAATGAGAGGAAGTTCAAAAGTTATGAGTCCATAAAAAAAAAAAATACTGCTAAACTGTGAGTAACCTGGAGCGATGAAATAATACTGGAGTTTATTCGCAAGTCGTTGGGATGTTGTAGTCAGGAAACAAAGTGACAAGGGCCTCTAAGTTCTTCTATGTATGTCTACTTTAAGGGTATATATATATATATATGGCTAGGTATCTTATAGTGCATGTTTTCACTTCTCTGGCATTCTTACTATGTTCCTGTGTTCCTAAACTGTTATCATGACTGTGTAACAAGTATTATGAGTTCTGAAGTTGCTTTATATGTGAAAGTTTGGGCTGTATGAATTAACAATGAAGGTCTTTTGAATTTATGGCAAAAGTCCAAGAGAAGGAGGCCTGTATGAGTTATACTGAAGTTATTCTTTTCAGAGTTCTGTCAAGAAGTGGCTGTACTTTATCTTAAAGCTGATTCATTTATGTCTGAAGGCTTGTTGTTGTTTTCGGCTTTTCCCGGTTAGGGGTCGCCACAGCGGAACTCCGGTCCGCTAATGATTGGCAGTAGATTTTGACGAACGCGGAGGTTCCAGCTCGACGTTCAACCTTCAACGAAGGCACGCCCATTTACGCATGTCTTTCGAACACCCACCCAACCGCGGGGAGGACATGCAGACTCCACAAAGAAGGCACTCCCCGCACTCCAGCCGAGAATCGAATGGGAGAACCTCTTGCTGTGAGGCAACAACGCTACCGCTGCACCACCGTGGATTGAAGCCTAAGATGTTGAAACATTCAGAATGTGGTTAAAATATTTATACTGATTGAACTAACTACCTCAACATACCATCTCTGGTGGAAAATGCTGGCAGGTTTTGATTTCTGTTGCTGATAGTCACAAAGAAAATATATGGAAAGTGCTTCTAAGTTAATTGAGTGTATTGATCTGTGGGGTGGGGTGCAGCACCTTCAGAAAGAGAGAGAGAGCAGGTCAAATGTTACCACTTGCTTGGCTGGGGTTGGTATGCTTAGGCAGTAATAAACACTAATGAGTAGTTGTGCTTTTTAGAAGGTTAGGCTGATAGATTAAAAGGGTGTATGTGAGTTTTGTATCCTGTGTAAAAAAAAAAAAAAAGTCTTACAAAACTACAGGTACTTGGTAAAACTGGGAAATGGAAGAGTAAATATAGAAGTGATTATACAGGCCTTACAGAAGTGTGACTAATAAAAAGTTGAAGTAAGAAGGACTAAAGTATTGCTTGAGAAAGTTGTACTCTGACAGACATTCATGACTTTCAGCAAATGGTTTATTGCTAGAATTGCTGAAGGGTTGTCTACAAAGCTATATCGATTGAAATTACATAATGAATTTACTCGGGTAGAAATATGAAAAGAATGTACTGAAAAAGTGATCCTTGCATTTATGAGTTCTTAGCCATATAAGAAATGTGAGTAAAGCAGAATTTAATGGTAGTAATTTCTCAGTGTATTTTACAGTAAATTGTAACAAGCTGGTGGAAGTGTTGATTGCTGCATGTCAGATTATGGCATGCTAATATAGTGGAAGTTACTACTTTAAAGAAAGTGAAGCAGAAATCATTTTCCACTTGTGAAGCTATTCTGTTCTAAAAAAAAATCAGTGAATCTTGCTGTGTGTTAGGCACCTGGTAAAATGTTTCTGTGAAATTACGAGAGAACTGTACTACTTGTAAAGCAAAAGGGCTGATCTTCTTCTTTCGGCTTTTCCCGGTTAGGGGTTGCCACAGCGGATCACCTGTCCGCTCATGATTGGCAGTGGAGTTTTATGGTGTCTAGTTGCCAGCCTGGTGTCCAACCTTCCACAAAAGGCACACACATGCGCACACTCACACCTAGGGCCAATTTAGAGTGTCCAATCCACCTACAGCATGTCTTTGGGATGTGGGAGGAAACCGGAGCACCCGGAGGATTCCCATGCGACCACAGGGAGGACATGCAGACTCCACACAGAAGGCACCCCAGCCATGGATCGAACCGGAGAACCTCTTGCTGTGAGGCAGCAATGCTAACCACTGCACCGCCGTGGCTGTAGTATTTTGGGACACTGTGTTAACCAGTGTTGCTGAGAAAGAAAATGTTTATTTAAAAGAAGTTGTAAGGTATGGTGTTTGTACATATACCATTACAGTTGAAGTATGTGGAAAGACTAGCAAATTTAAACAGTACTTCTAAATAGTTCACCAATGTGTTTTTTAAAGTTGCTTTCACTAATGAATTGCGCTTGGGACTGTAAGAAAAGCAGTTGGGAATTGTATGCTGACAAAATTGCAGGCAGAGAAATTTGTAATGCAGAGTTTGAGTTTAAAGGCACTGAAAGAATTGTGTAGAAAAATTAAAATTTACAAAACCAGGTCATGTGTATTTCATGGACTGCTTGCAAAGTTTTGGATTTTGCTTCAACATTCCTAAGTGATCCACTTGCCCCTTCCAAAAGAGTGCACTTCTGGTCTCCAGCTGCCTGAAGGCCTTCTTCCCCCAAGAAAAAATGGAACATTTTGTGCAGTACTTCTAAAAGATGGCACAGGAGAAAAAGGTTTCAGTAAGAAAATGCCTTCTGGCAGAAAGATATATGTATTGTACCACTATTATGGTACCCCTAGCAAAGATGTATATGAAAAAGCTCCAGTGGTACCCAAGATCTATTTGGAACTATCCATAACCCTACCAGTCCATGTAAGAGAGAATTTCTGTCATTCTCTACATATTTAAAGAACTTGAGTAGTGGTTCAAACAAGTCAGACAGAACCTGGGGTACCCTTCACCCCGGACCGCCACCATCAGACATTAACAGCAGATGCTTCTGACCTGGGAGGGGGATAGTTTCAGAATTTCAAGGTCCAATGGGTGTGGGATGCAGCCCAAAGATGAAAGTACATAAATGTGAAAGAGATGATAGCCATGGGGCAGGCACTTAATGCATTCAAGCCAATCTTAAATAAGGGTGTCTTGCATGTGGCAGTGGAAAAGACCATATGTAATGATGTGATATTTTAACAGGGAAGGAGGAATTTGGTCATACCCCTTGTACTGTCTGGCTGTGGCTGCCTGAGAGATAATACTACAGTCCAAGATGACCCTAAAGGCAGTCTACATCTATATTATATGAATTCAGTGGACCACCTAAGCAGTTCAAAGCATATTCACACCAGTGGATGCTGCACATTGATATTTTCCTTCGGCTGGTACATACAGTGGCTGTCCAGATGACAGGCTGCTCAATAAGCTCTGTGCAGGAGCACCATAAAGTGACACTGGACTGTGGATACATTCATCTTCAGTTGGACCTGTCTCTTCATTATGCATTTCTTCCGGTCCTCCTGCTCTCCAGGATGTTCCAGAAAGTAAGGGAGAAAGGCCAAGAATAGTCTTGATAGCACCCTTTTGTCCCAGTATCCCTCTTCATGAAATTGTCTGGAGGAAGCATTGTGCCCCTGCAAGTGGACCTCCTGTCTCAGAGCAAAGGGGACCATATACACCCCATCTTGGGAGACCTTACAGCTCACACACTGGATAATTTTACTCTTTTGCCTTCAAGTACCACTTCACTGAGAAAGTGCCTAGCATTCTTTAGGAAACTTGGAAGTATACCATTGGTAAATCCTACTTATCCATTCTTATCTGTTTAGAAGATGTTTACCCTCTAATGTCATTAAAGGAGTCAGACTCCACCACAGCAACAGTGTTCCTCATCCTTAAGTATGTAAGTGAGATGTTTATACAAGGTTAGTTTGTGCTTCCATTAAGAAGAATCTTTCAGCCATTTCAGTATGCCTCCTTTTTGACTCCCCATTGGTATGGCTGCTTCCTGTTAAACACTTCCTAAAAGGGGTCCTCCTTTTGACACCACCCAGAAAAAGGACCAATCCTCCCTAAGACATAAATTATTACGCATTTTTCTTTTGAGCCCGCAGGCATGGTTCCTGTCAAATTTCTAACTTGGAAAATGGCTTTGTTGGTAGTCATCACCTCTTGAAAAGAGTATCATAACATTGTGCTGGGTCTATATCAATTTGTCGACGGTTCACTTCCACGAACCTTTCTTTGTCAATCCAAAACCACAGAATGTTCAGTTTTGCGAATGTTCACATTAAAAAAATATTTCAGCAGGGAAAGGAAGCACTTGGCCAACACTACAGCAGAACACACACCCCAGTATGTCAAAACCACCCAAGTGGAGGACTGTGCCCCCACATCCCCTTAACTATGTATACCAACTCCGAGATTGCACTACAAAAGGGCAAATTTGTGCTGTTGGCCAACTGCTTCCTTTCCCTACTTAAATCTTTCTCGGATGTGAACATTTGCAGAACTGAACATTTGATGGTTTCTGTCGATGAAGAAAGGTTGTCGAAAGTGAACCTTCGACAAATTGATATAGACCCTCCATTATGCTCTGTTATGAAAAGAAACATTTTTAATTTTCAGTAAAGACAGAGTTAGTATGAGAATGAATCCCTCCTGTATGTGAAAGTAGTCATGGAACATACCCTCAACCAATCACTTCATCTGCTTTTGTTCCCAGTCTTCTAAAGGGGGTTGGGTAATACTTCATTGGACGTACACAGGTAACTGAGATATTATATTCAGAGAACCAATGATATTAGAAGCTGTAGTAAGATTTTTGTTTTTTTGCAATAGACAAGGCGAGAAGAGTAGTTTCCAAATGGTTGGTCCATTGTATCATGTTCTCTAGTTTCTCCAAAAGAGAAGAGAATAGAGGAAACATTTAGAACCCAAAGCACTGAAAGTATGGGTGCCACTGTGGCCCTCTTCAGAGAGAGGGTGGTGACTAATCAGACCTTCTTAGAAGCAGCTATGTGGTCCTCTGTCCACCCATTTTCTGAACACTAAAAACTGAATATCTCTTGCAGGACAAGGGATAGATTTAATTTGGTCATCCACAAGGTATGTTGCAACCTAGCCATTCATTCTAGTCCACCTTGCTGTCCTGTAGAGCTCTGGGACTCATGCCAGTAGTCAGAACTACAGCAACGGTGATATAAGTGAAGAGCATGGTGCAATTGCATAATCATTTCCCATAATAGTAGATGTTAAGTAGGTAGATCACTGTTGCAGTACTGATGTTCTTTGTGTTTCACTGTTGCAGTCATCACACTTGGGTTATCTGCCTGCAGGTAGCCCTCAGTCGGCCCAAATACCAGAGTATTGGGATTTCTGCGTCAGATGCTGTCACCTCTTCCATGACGTCAGGTAATCAGGGGTATGAAACATACAGCCGACACCTTTACATCAGCTTTTCTTGCCACGCAGGAGCCCAAAGCAGAAGCAGGTCACAATTGCCAGTCGGCTGCTACCTGAAATTTTCGTTTTTCAAGTCTTCTAAAGCTAAGTACCCCATTGGGGATTCTTTTTTCTTGCTTTAACCGATGTCAGAAAAAGGTAACAATTGTCTTGCCTGTGGAACGCAAATACCTCACAGAGATTTTCATTCTTACTGCATCAACTGTTTAGGCCCAGACCATGACGTCCCTCTCTGTTGGTTTTGTGCCTTGTTTAATGCTCTGACTATTCGTTGTCGGGCTTTCTTTGTTGCTAAATTCTTTCGCTGTCATTCTCCGTATTCCGAAATGGCTTCAGTAAGCCATCTGACTACTGATCTTCCTAAAAACATAATGATAAAGACAGAGACAGACCGCATAGGTCCAAAACTGCCGATGACGCTTCTGTTAAGCTAGTCGCCCCTCCACTGGTACTCAGGCGCCTTTGCAGCCCCTGATACCTGCTTCTACAGATTCGCAGGCCTCAGCTGAGACCCATTTGGAGTGTGGTATGCCACGAGGTGCTTCTTCGATTATGGAACCTGCGGATGTCTCTACCTTAGATGGGTCCGGAGCAGCTGTGCAGGCACCGGCTTCTGAGGGTGTATTCCGACCTTCCGATGTTCGTATTAAACCGACTACTTAGTTTCAGACTAAAACGACAGAGATGTTCATCGTGTTTCACTGTTGCAGTCATGACTGTATGGTTCTCCCCTGCCGGCAGGCAGTCCTCGGTCGGCCAGAATCCCAAAGTCTGGGTCCGGCGTTGGCTGTTCAGCCATGCTCCCTGATGTCAGAGCGCCAGGAGTACAAAGCTGACAGCCGACGCCATGTTCTCCAGTCTTTCTTGCCGTGTGGTGATAGCAGTTTGCAAGTGCCGGGCGGCTGACTCCTGACAATTTTTTCTGATCAAACTTCAGTCCGAAGACTTTCTTCTCCTACTCAAAGCTAAGTACCCCATTGGGGAAACTTTTTTCTTGCTCCAGTCCGATGTCAGAAAAAGTTAATAATTGTATTTTATGTGGGAAGCAAATACCTCATAAGGATTTTCATTCTTACTGTATTCCTTGCTTAGGCCCTGACCACGACGTAGCTAGTTGTCGGTTTTGTGCTAGATTCAATCAACGTACTATTAAACGAAGGTACGATTTTGCTTTTCATTACTTCGGTAGGCGTTTTAATTACAAAATGTCGGATACGGTTCCGGCTACCGGAGTTCACAAATGACGCAAGGACAAAGACAGGCCTCCGAGGTCCAAATCAGACGATATCGCACAAGAGGAGCCAGCTTCAGGTTCGGCCGTCGTCAGTGAGGCGCTTTTGCAGCCCCTGACGTCGGCCATTTCGGAACCGATAGCCGAAACGGACTCCCACGAGGAGCCAACTAGGCCTTTGAATATTTCAGTTGGACCTTCGGACAATGCTCCTTCGGATGGGTCCAGAGCCACTGTGCAGGTACCGGCTTCCAAAGGGGTTTTCAGGCCTACTCAGCTTCTTTGAAAGGCAAAGCCAAAGACAAAGGCAAAGACTCCTTCCAAATCAAAGACTGCAACCCAGGCCTCTTCTGATCCGGCTCCCAAGTCTCAGAAACAGTTACTTAAAATGGCGGAGGACTTACTATGATTAGGGGTTCACATCCCCCTCCAGATAAAAGGCCAAGGCAGGAAGTTTATTATGACTTCTCTGATCAGGCTTCTCTTTCTTCTTCTGACCAGGAATATTATTTTCCTCCTTATGAGGATTCTAATGCTGAGGAATCCATTCCTTCAGCTTCTCCCCCTGAGGATTTCTCTTTTGGGGAAACTTTGCATGAAATGAGGGAACATTTCCACTGGGAAGGACAGGAGTACTCGGAATCTAAGAAAAGACCAAGGGATTTTCTTGTTCTTCCCCAACATAGGCCCCTGGCTATTCCTCCTATTTTGGATATTGTGGATGATGCTTTTTCGGAGGCTAACTTAACTCCTGACTCTTTTCCTCCAGCTCCTGTTAAGCCAGACAGATACTATAGGGTTCCTGATTCCCACCAGTTTTTATTCGAGAACCCTACTGCTGACCCTGAAACCATTTCTCAGGGTCCTAAGGGCGTTAAGGCCGCTTCTGCTAAAAACCCCATTCCCACTGAGAAGGATTCTAGATCTTTAGAAAGATGGGGCAAGAAGGTGTACACTTCTGCTACATTATCTATTAGGGCTTTAAACTGTCAGTTTCATATGCTGAAATACCAGCAATTTCTCCTGCCTGTTTTAAAGCAAAAGCTAACTTCCATTTCCGCCTGTGCAGAGGATAAGGAACTACATGACTTATTGCATGCCACTGAACAAGTTGGGAAGCATGGCTTACACTGTGGATTTGATGCCTTGGAGGCTTCTTGTAGGGCTGCTGCCTCTGGCACAGTAATTAGAAGGCATGCATGGTTAAAGGAGCAAAATTTGCCAGATCAGGTAAAGGCTAAATTATTGGATGCTCCTGTTCAGCATAATGTTTTATTTGGATCTAAAGCTGAAGACGTGATTAAAAAGATGGAGGACAAGGCAAAGTCCATGCAAACAGTTAAAGATTTCTTACAAGTACAGCCACCCAGATTTAGCAGGAATTGGCCTACAAAAAATTGGTCCTTTCCCAATTCTGACAGGCCTCAGAGGGGTAGATATAGACACCCCCGAGGTAGGCCTCAAACGCAAGCCTCTTATAGACCAAGACAGTGGACTGCTTCCACCCCAGGGGAGGAGAAGACAGGTCGCAAGCTCATAGAAAACAGACTCAATGACTCCCTCTGTTGGGCTGCAGGAACTTCTTGCCTGGAAGCCCCTCTCGGAGGAAAACTTTCTCTTTTTCATCTAAATTGGACTCATATAACCCAAGACAAGTGGGTTCTGGATGTGGTTTCAAGAGGTTACAAATTCCATTTTCATACCCCACCAAGGCCAAGCGGATGGCCAGATCTTCCAAGACATCAGTGGTCAGAGGCATTAAACCAGGTGGAAGCTCTCTTGGCTATGAAAGCCATAGAACTAGTTCCACTGTCAGAGATGGGACAAGGTTTTTACTCAAGGCTCTTTCTAGTCCTCAGAAAGCAAAATTCATGGAGACCCATTCTGGATCTGTCAGTCTTGAACACTTTTCTAGAGATACCAAAATTCAAGATGCTTACTCTACAGCAGCTACAGCCAATGCTGGCCAAAAATGCATGGATGGTAACTGGATTTAAAAGAAGCATATTTACACATTCCCATCAGACAGGAACGCAGAAAATACCTCAGGTTCAAGGCTGGATCTAGGCACTACCAATTCTCTGCGCTGCCCTTTGGATTGTCTACTGCGCCCAGAGTCTTTACCAAGTGCCTGGCTCCAGTAGTAGCTTATTGCAGACTCAAGGGAATTCAAATTTACCTTTATCTGGACGACTGTCTTATTCAGGCAGACAGCAAGGATGTCTTACTCCAGCATCTACAGTTTGTTCAGAATCTTCTCAAGTTCCTGGGATTCACTGTAAACATAAAAAAGTCAAATTTGACACCCTCACAACAGATAATTTTTCTGGGCGCTTCTCTAAACACAACAACCCAGATGGCATTTCTGACATACGAAAAACAGTTACAGCTGGCTTCAACTTTCAAAACCTTGGCAACTACAACTCAGCTATCTGCAAGGAGATTCCTGCAGGCTCTGGGTTACATGGCCTCCTGCATCCTTCTAGTACCATATGCAAGACTACATATGAGGAAAATACAGTGGTACCTAAAAAGTGTATGGTCTCAACATTGTCACAGTCTAGACATACTGATCTCCGTCCTGCCTTGTCTTCAAAAGGAATTCCTTTGGTGGTCCAAGGCATGTACTCTAAACAAAGGAAAACCCTTCTGTCTGCCTCCTGCCACTCAGTTTCTAACCACAGATGCCTCAGATTATGCTTGGGGAGCCCATTTTTGGGGCAACTGTCTGCAGGGCCTATGGACAAAGGATCAGAAGCACCTGCATATCAATTTAAAGGAAATGTTAGCCATTCAGAAAGCTCTATTGGTCTTCAGGAATCTTCTACAACCAGGACAACTACTGATACAGACAGACAACACCACAGTTATGTGGTACATAAACAAGCAAGGGGGATCTCATTCCTATCCCCTTTGCAGACTAGCCATGGATCTTTGGAACACAGCTCTAGCTTGTAATCTGGACCTTCAAGCACAGTTTCTACCAGGGAAGCAAAACTTCCTGGCAGACAGTCTGAGCAGAAACCTTTCGGATCCACACGAATGGATGTTGGACTCCGAAATATTCAAGATGATTACAGCAGTCTGGGGATGTCCTCACATAGACCACTTTGCATCCCACCTCAATCATCAACTACAAATTTTTTGCACCAGGACTTTCCACGATCAAGCTTGGAAAGTGGATGCTCTATCATTCAGTTGGAGAAACCTCTCGGGATATGCCTCTTCCTCCTCTTCTACGGGTATTACTAAAGATCAAGCAGGACAAGCCAAGATGATAATCTTGCTGGCCCCAAATTGGCCTCGACAGTTTTGGTACCCAACACTGAGAAACCTTTGTCTAGAGCCACCCTGGGTTTTACCACAGATTCCGAACCTTCTGTCCCAACACCAGGGTCAGATTCTATACTCCCATGTCAAAACTCTTAGCCTGGTGGCCTGGTTAATCCAGGATCTTTGATTCATTCTCTCCTACCCAAGCAGGTTATGGATGTCATTTTAGAAGCCAGACGTCCTAGCACTAGAAAATCGTATGCAGGAAAATGGAAAAGATTTTGTTCCTGGATGCAGGCTCAGGATTCTGATCCTCTTATTCCTAACATTCCTCAGATTTTACTTTACCTGTCAGACCTCTTACATAAGGGTCTCTCTTTCTCTTCCATAAAGATACACTCCTCTGCTATTTCTGCTCATTATAATACAGTCCCTCCTATCTTTTCCCATCAGCTCATGAGACAATTTCTCAGAGGAGCTAAGAACTTAAGGCCCCCTAGTTCTCCTCCCATTCCTGCTTGAGATCTCAACTATGTTTTGGAAAAGCTCACCTTACCTCCTTTTGAGCCTGCTGCCTCATCTGACATCAAGTTCTTGTCTTGGAAGACAGCCATCCTGTTAGCTCTGACCTCTGACAGGAGGGTTTCAGAGTTGCAAGCTCTTATGGCTGTGGAACCTTATATTATTTTTCATCAAGACAGGGTGTCTTTAAGGACTAATCCTACTTTCATGCCTAAGGTGGTTTCCAAAGTGGCTTTAAATCAAACCATTCACTTGCCAACTTTTTTTCCCCACTCCTCAAAATAAAGGGGAAAGGATCTTACATTCCTTGGATGTACACAGACAACTACGTTTTTACCTGGACAGAACCAAGGACATCAGGAAATCAGAGCAATTGTTTGTTGCTTATGCTTCAAGTTCCCAAGGTAAAGCCATTTCAAAACAGACCATTTCTAAATGGATTGCTCATGGAATCAGATTTTGCTATTCACACCATGGAAAGCAAATCCCAGGGAGTATAAGGACTCACTCTACCAGAGCTGCTGCCACGTCAGCTGCCTTCCTCAGGGGAGTTCCTGCCAAAGACATTTTGGAAGCCGCAACTTGGAGTTCAGTGCATACTTTTTCCAAGCACTACAATCTACCTCTCTACTCTAGGTCTAGGGCAGGCTTTGCTTCTGCAGTCTTGCAGGGCCTTATAGCCGCCCCCTCTACTTTATGACCACCTCCCTTTCTTTCTGCTTTGGGATTCTACCCTACAGTCATGACTGCAACAGTGAAACACGATGAACATAGTACAGTTGTGTATACTTACCATAAATGTAGATGTTCGAGTGTCTTCACTGTTGCAGTCTGGGTTTCCCTCCCTCCTGTCCCCTCTTATTTTTTCTTTTGTGTGGTTCCTTTTTTCACCCTTCTTCTGAGGTGTATTTGCAAAAGGTATGGGACCTTACTCATTTTGGAACTTCTGACATCTGGGGCAAGAAAAACTGGAGAACATGGCGTCGGCTGTCAGCTTTGTACTCCTGGCGCTCTGACGTCAGGGAGCATGGCTGAACAGCCGGACCCAGACTTTGGGATTCTGGCTGACTGAGGACTGCCTGCCGGCAGGGGAGAACCCTACAGTCATGACTGCAACAGTGAAGACACTCGAGCATCGACATTTATGGTAAGTGTACACAACTGTACTTTTCTCAGGCCCAGAGTTCGCACTGCACCTAGAAAACTGGCGACCAAAGCACATGCTTAAGCTCCCATGCCACAGAAACAATTGCTTAGAATGGCTGAAGACCTTATAACTCTAATTAGGGGAAGCCAGCCTTCCCCCTCTAAAAGCAAAGAATTGATTTCCCTTCTGATTCAGCAGACCATGAGTCAGATGACTCTGATCCCTCTGATTACCAGGACATACCTTTATCTACCTATGAGGATTCAGATGCAGAGGATTCCATTCCCTCTGCCTCCCCCTCCAGTGGACTTTTCTTTTGGTGAAACCTTGAATACCTTAAGAGACCATTTCCGCTGGGAATGCCAGGACTACCCACAGCCCAAAAAGAGACTCTGAGAATTTTTAGACTTGCCTCAGCACAGGCCTCTGGCTATACCCCCTGCCCTGGATATTGTAGATGATGTTTTCATGGAATCCAGTCTTACTCCTGATACTTTACCACCAGCTCCTAGAAAGCCTGACAGGTACTACAGGGTACCTGACTCTCACAAATTTCTCTTTAAGAATCCCACTGCGAATCCAGAGACCATTTCTCAGGGACCTAAAGGTAAGGTTACTACAGCCAAAAATCCTACCCCTTCGGACAGGGATTTGAGGGCTTTGGACAGATGGAGCAAGAAGGTATATACCTCTGCAACTCTTGCCATCAGGGCTTTACATTGCCAGTTTCACATGTTGAAGTACCAGCAGCATATTATGGAACTAATTAAACAAAAAAAATGTTGTTGCTTCCAGATTTTGCAGAAAATAAAGATTTACAAGAGTTAATGCATTCTGCAAACCAAGTCAGTAAACATACTTTGCAGTGTGGTTTTGATGCCGTAGAAGCATCTTGCAGGACTGCTATCACTGGGTCTGTACTGAAAAGGCATGCCTGGCTGAAGGAACAAATCTTGCATGACCATGTCAAAGCAAAATTACTAGATGCTCCATTAAACCAGGAATGTTTGTTTGGCACAAAAGCAGAAGAGGTTCTTAAAAAGATGGAGGAAAAAGCAAAATCTATGCAAACTGTTAAAGATTTCTTACAGGTACAGCCACATAGATACAGTAGGCATTGGCCTTCAAAAAACAGGTCCTTTCCAGTTCCTACCAGGTCTTCTCAGCCCAAACCCAGGGGCAACAGACCACCAAGGCTACAGTCTCAGGGGACACAGAGATCTAAACAATGGACTGCTCCCCCCTCAAAAACAGGGAATGGTAAGCCGTCCCCTTATGGAAAAATATTCACAATGACTTGTCTATCATCCTTCCCAGCCATGCCTAAGTACTTGCACCCCTAGGAGGAAAACTCGACCTGCATGCAAAAAACTGTATGTCCATTACCCAGGACTGATGGGTCCCAAACTTTGTATCCCAGGGATAAAGATTCTACTTTCACTCGCTGCCAACCCCAAACGGCTTGCCAGACCTTCCTCCAAACCAGTGGGCAGAGGCTCAAAAGCAAGTGCTTTCCCTTCTCAGTATCAGGGCTATTCAGCCTGTTCCAATAGAGCAAAGAGGACAGGGTGCCTACTCCAGACGGTTTCTGGTGCCCAGAAAAGAGGGCTCTTGGCACCCTATCCTGGACCTGTCCATTCTCAACACCTTCCTGGTGGTCCCAAAATTCAAAATGCTTACACTACAACAGCTGCTTCCTATGCTAGCCAAGTACTCCTGGCTAGTCACCCTTAACCTAAAAGAAGCTTATCTGCACATCCCCATAAGTGAATCTTGCAGGAAATATCTACGTTTCAGGGCAGGCTATATGCACTGTCAGTTCTCTGCACTTCCCTTTAGCTTATCTACTGCATCCAGGGTATTCACAAAGTGCCTGGCTCCAGCCATTGCATACTGCAGGCAGAGAAATATTCAAATGTATCCATACTTGGACGATTGCCTGATTCAGGCGGACAGTCAGGAATTGTTACTTCAGCACCTGGCATTTGTAAAGAGACTTCTAACTTCTCTGGGGTACACCATCAATGAAAAGAAATCACATCTGGTGCCCATCCAAAAGATTGTATTCCTGGGAGCAAGCTTGAACACATCTTCTCAGATGGCATTCCTTACTGCAGAAAAGCAGGTTTATTTGACAAACTACTTCAAACTAATGGTCACTTGAACCCAGCTATCTGCAAGAAAAATACTGCAAGCCCTAGGGTTCATGCCCTCATGCATTCTACTAATTCCATATTCAAGGCTGCATTAGAGGAAACTTCAATGGTCCTTAAAAAGTCTCTGGTGCCAACATTCACAGGACCTGGAAATAATTATTCCTATCATTCCTTGTCTAAGGGCAGAGTTCCTTTGGTGGACAGAGGCTTGCAACCACAACAAGGGACTCCCTTTCACTCAACCCCTCGCCACCCAAACCCTGACAACAGACGCATCAGACTATGCACGGGGGGCTCACATGGTTGGCAAATGGAGCCCAGGACAAATTCACCTACATATCAATCAAAAAGAAATGTTAGCTGTACAGAATGCTCTTGACAGCCTTCAAATACCTTATCCTTCCAGTACAACTTTTGATAAAGACAGACAACACCACAGTTATGTGGTACATAAACAAGCAGGGGGAAACTCATTCCTACCCACTCTGCAGGTTAGCCATAGCCCTGTGGAACACAGCCTTGAGCAACCAAGTGCACCTGCAAGATCAATTCCTGCCAGGCAAACAAAATTCACTGGCAGACGCCTTGAGCAGAAATCTACTGGACCCACACGAGTGGAAACTGGAACCCAACTCAATTCAAACATCTAACCAACAGGTGGGGGACTCCAGAGGTGAACCTTTTTGCCTCCCCCCAAAACCATCAATTGAGCAAGTTTTGCACCAGAAATTCCCACAACCAAGCATGGAAAGTGGATGCCCTATTCTTTACATGGGAAAACTTCTCAATTTATGCCTTTTCTCCCTCTGCCCCTCCTCTCAAAAGTACTTCTCAAGATCAAACAGGACAAACCAAGGACAATCCTTATTGCACCGGACTGTCCCCGCCAGCACTGGTGCCCACTCCTACGCAGTCTGGCAACAGTGCCACCCTGGCACCTACATCAGACCCCCTCCCCTCCCTGCTGTCCCAGCAGGAGGGACAGATTTTGCATTCTCAGCTGCAAACTCTGAACCTTGCAATCTGGCTTATTCCCTGAATACACCACCAGCAGCCCTCAGAAACAGGTGCTGGATGTCATCCTTGAGGCCAGAAGGCCTAGTACTAGGAAATCCTATTCAGAAAAATGGAAAAGATATTGTTCTTGGAGCCAGTCTCAAGGAAAGGACACAGCTGTGCCCAACTTACCTCAAATCCTAGATTATCTAGCAGAGCTGCTCCACAAAGGCCTATCCTTCTCTTCTATTAAGATTGATGCCTCTGCCATCTCAGCTCATTATAATATTGAGCCTCATCTATTTTCTCACCCTCTGGTCAAACAGTTCCTGAGAGGAGCTAACAATTTAAGACCCCCGAGGAGAGCTCCCACCCCTGCCTGGGACCTTAACTTTGTACTTGAGAAGCTCACGCTTTCCCCTTTTGAGTCTGCTGCTACAGCACAGTTAAAATTCCTCTCTTGGAAAACAGCCTTACTTCTAGCCATCACTTCAGCAAGAAGAGTGTCCAACTTACAGGCACTGATGGCTGTGGAACCCTTCATTATTTTCCATGCTGACAGGGTTTCCCTCAGGACTAACCCATCTTTTATGCCCAAGGTGGTATCCAGTGTGGCTCTAAACCAATCCATCCATTTACTGACCTTCACCCAAATCCTCAGAATAAAGGGGAAAGGATCCTGCACTCTTTGGGCATACACAGACAACTCAGGTTCTACCTTGACAGGACTAAGCCTTTCAGAAAATCTGACCAGCTGCTAGTCAGCTTTGCCACAGGGGCAAGAAGGCAAGACCATTTCAAAGCAAACCATTTCCAAATGGATAGTGCACTGCATCCATTTCTGCTACAAACACCATGGAAAACCTATCCCACAAGGGATCAGAACTCATTCCACTAGGGCTACCTCAACCTCTACAGCATTTCTCAGGGGAGTCCCTACCAGGGACATCCTAGAAGCTGCAACGTGGAGTTCTGTACACATCTTCACCAAGCATTACCACTTACCTGTCTTTTCTAAATCCAGAGCTGAATTTGCCACAGCAGTCTTAACAAGGCCTGTTAGCCAGCCCTACTATTACTTGACTGCCTTCACCCTTCCTCAGCTTTGGGAATCAACTCAAGTGTGATGACTGCAACAGTGAAACACGAAGAACATAGTACAGTTGTGTACACTTACCTTAAATGTAGATGTTCAAGTGTATTCACTGTTGCAATCCTGGTTACCCTCCCTCCAGCCCACTGACTCTTCTATGCTTTCTACCTATCCTCTTTTTGGCCATATCTTATGGCTGTGCTATTTACTTTTTTTCTGGAGGTGTTCCACAACATGTAATTGCTTCCTATTTTGGGGGCTCCTGACATCTGGGGCAAGAAAAACTGATGTAATTGCGTCGGCAGCATGTTTTATACCCCTGACGACCTGACATCATGGAAGAGGCAACAGCATCCGACACAGAAATCCCAAGACTCTGGTATTTGGGCCGATTGAGGGCTACCTGCAGACAGATAACCCAAGTGTGATGACTGCAACAGTGAATACACTTGAACATCTACATTTATGGTAAGTGTACACAACTTTACCTTTTCCTTACCATCCTTTCGTTTTGTCTTTGGTCTTCCTTATAGGGCCTCAGGCCTGATCAGGTCTGAATAGCTTTTGGGAGCCCTTGTTCTTACCTGTCCAGTAGGCTTAGAATTTGTTTGTACTCTTTACCCCCACTGCCTTTCAGTCTTCAGCCGCCTCCTAGCCAATTGACCCATTGATTCCCCATTACTTGAGACAAGGAGGGGCCAGTTTTGAGACAGCCATTAGAGGAAGATGAACCATTTTTGCTTTTTATGCCCTAGTCCCCACAAGCATATAGCCAGTGGTGGCGAAGGTATGTGTAGTGGGTTGACTGTGGAGGCGTCTTGTCACTTATGTAAAGGACGTTTCTCCAAGGAACCTTATCCTTCCCCAGTGTGTGAATGATGGTTTCCTTAGTTTCCATCAATGAAATTGCACTGCTTTGTATTTCCCCAAGTGCTTGCATCCCTCCCACCCCTCAAGGAGAGGCAAGCTGGCCACACCCCTTCACTCCTTTCCCTCCTTGCCTAGCTCCTTCAGTGACAGTGGTGCTAATTGAACCCAGATTGCCTGGGTCACAGTCAGTTCTCCATCCGGCTGTGTCAGGAAGCTAGGCTGTACTGCTCAGCTTAGAATTTGAAGGCCTTTCACACCGTGTCTCCCAAAGGGGTAATTCCAAGCCTTTTTCTTTAGTTTCCAGGTTTTTCAATCATAGGCAGATTTTGTTCTGATACTGGAAATGTCCTGATTTCTATGAGGAATGGATGTCTGCCATGCCTGGTGGGGAAGACCAGTGAGCTCTGGAAGTCAGTCCAGATGTCTGAAATCCCACTAGTTGTTACCATTGCAGTAGTGATCTGCTCAAATATCTACTGTTATGATAAGTTCTTACACAGCTGTACTTTCCCGATCAACATAAACTCAGTTGACAATGCAATAGCTCTAACAGAGCTAGTGTTTGTCTGTGCTGCATGCATTGCCTAAGGCTTGGCAAACCACCTTTAAGTGAATAGTAACATACTCAGCTTAAATGATTAACTTTGTATGTATAAAGGCCGGTAGTTTTTCTAGACCCACAGCAAGACCAAGATCTTGTGAAATAACCGAGTACACCAGCCTCATTAAATTCATTGAAGTGTTTGATTCTTAATTTTGAATAAGTAAGTGTGACCTTTGAATGTGATGATTTTGTTTTTGTATGTGTGTAGTTATTTCATGCAGAGTATAACTTGCCGATGGAAGGAGCAATAATGAATGAGAAACGGAGGAGACAGTGTTCGGAAGCATGAATCAAGCCATATGAAATGAAGGATAATATGTTTGAGAGAGTGAGAACAGACACACAAATGAATGGCACACTAAATTTCAGGATTTTATTAGTCAAGCAACCAAAATAGCCACATTTAATTTTATATGGTACTGAGTTTGCTTTATGCTGTGCCATCTGACACGTGGTATATAACACTTGATGGGGTGAGAAGAAAGCACAGTTTGTTAGCAGTGACGTTCTTTGTGTCAGTGGTGGAGGGATATGACTATTCAGTCTTTAGACTTAGCAATGTGTGCACTTGCTCTTTTAGTATTTCCAGTGAGGCAGAAACATGACTGAAAAAGAAGCCCTGTCATGGTTTTCTTGTTTATAGAACGAGTTACTGTGTTCTGACAAATCAAATGCTGAGGTAAGGCAGCACTGAGGCAGGTGCCTGAAGAGACCATATGACATAGGGACCCGCCATGGATTTATAAAAGAATAAATAAGGCTGTAACAGTTACACAGGGAGATGGGGGGACAAGTGACACAACTTAGGTTTTTCTTTTGTTTGGAATGAACTTACAGGAGTCAGGTCACAAGTTGGATATCTGTAAGTCAACAGAGGTGACATTGCTTAGTCCTAGACAGGGTATGGAAGAGAAAAAAGGAATAAATGGTTTGCATCCAGGTATAGGTCATTGTTCTGTGTATTGTAAGAGAGGTAATTTAGGAGGCAATGAAGCTAAATGAGAGGCTTCTTATGCATGCTGGTAGAACTGAGAACATAGGTGTAGTGGACTCCACTGGACCTACCCTACACATAAAGAACCACAGAGATAGGAGGACACTGAAAAGCCAAAAGGATAAAACCTGTTGCTGAGTACAAGGTGTTTTATGGATACGGCTTCACTCTTCTCATCAAAGACATTTCCATGTGTTTTTTGCCAGATTAGGGTAAGACATGCATTAGCAGTTTTAAGTACAGGGGCAGTTAGAGATGTATGTCAGAGAAATAGGCAGCATGTTTGTGAGACAGGGAGATGGTGTATTAGAATGCTTTCTGTCTGATCATAATAAGTAGGTTAGTACTTAAATTAGATGACCATCTTTATTGAATGCTGTGGTCATTGCCTTTTTCCCATGGTAGTGTAAAGAAAACAAAAATAAACAAGTCTCATAAACATGGCGATGGTTTATAGTAAAGACCTTCTTGCAAATGTTTGTATATCAAAATCAACCATTTCACAAATAAATTTAAGGCAGCATTGGAAATTGGGATTGCTGTGTGTCACATATTGGAGTCATCTTGAAATTTTAATCCTGAGTACCTTAATGTTGATAAACAGAAGGGTGAGGTTGCAGGGTGATGCTTTTTATCTGTATAAAAAGATCTGTGTGTTTTGTGCAGTTTATAGTCATCGCAAACCATCCATTTTATGAAAATCTGGGTAATAAATGCAGCAAGATTTTTAAAGCACAGCAGAGGACAAAGTGTTTCTGCCAAATGGAATCTGGATATGTCCAGTTTCTGCTAGGCAATAGACCACACTGTACTAAGGTAAACTCATTGTATTGCTGGTTCCTGTAACACTGTTTAAAGTAAATTTGGAATACCTTTTTCTCAGCAACTAGCATACATTTCCCTCTTTTCTGTGCCTTGCTGACTTTTCTGTTAGAAACCCTACTAACTATAAATTTACAAATGAAAAAATTAAACATCAGGTGTGTTTGTACACTTTGTGACACAACTGAGCAATACACAAAGTTCACTAATAAAGCTTTTACTGTGTGTAGTAGCCTCTATGCTGGGCTGTTGTGTGGATTCATTTTATGGTAGCTTTGAAATGAAGCTTAGAAACTATTAAAAAGGTCAGTATGCTGAAAGAGGGGAGCCATGCAAACAGCAGCTAGCCTTGTGTTTTCAGAAGCCTCTTTGCTTGCTCTGTGTGTCATCAAAGGTGGCAGCATTTAGGTGCTGAGCATTGTGGTCAGTGTTTCTGTATTATGTCAATCTTAAAGCAGCAGTGCGGAGAAGCAAAGGGAGGCCAGCCTGTTTTCATCCCACCATGCTTTCTCATCACACCTCCACTTTTCCTAGATATGTCTTATATTTTACAAGTGGGTGACAGTTGTAGAGATTTAAAAATTTGCTCAGAAACATACAAATGAAAAGGGAATTTGCATTTCATCTTATAATACTGCTTTTCTGTTATGTTGCCCGTCTAAAATAGCATACTGGTTGTAATAAGAGAGTGCTGCGTGTGAAAGTGGCTTTTCTTCTCGTTTTTCATTTACCACCAGCTGTTGATCCTTTTTTTCTTTTACCTGTTGTACTTAACAATAGAGTAAGTGATGGAACCAAAGGGCTTAGTACATAGTATACTTGGCGAAGTGAATTGTGTCCGATTTTAATGAAGATAATACGTTTTCATTTATAGACTTGAATGAGAGGACAGAGTGTGGAAAAGGCTACCACCCTTCTGTTTTAGCTTTATTAGGAAATAACATTGCGAGTCAAATTTGTGGGAACACAGCCTTAATGATAGAGGCACTCCCAAAGGGTCAGTTTTAGGTCCAGATGTTTTTTTTTTTATTGGAAATTCAGTGCTGCCAGTATTGAAACCCAGAACTGTGAATGGAAAACACAGAAACTCAGGATTGCGCAAAAAAAAAAAAAACAGCAATATTAACCCCACCACCACAGGACTCTTTATAGAGCTTGTTTCTGGGACTGGAGCGATAGGGGGGTATTGGGTTCCAGAGTATTTAGTTTTCATAGGTTTTTGGAAATGTGAGATTCAGTGTTTATTTGACATTATAGGGTTCAGCGTCAGAAGAGTTAATCTTCCAATAGTAAGCCGTCCAGATACATAAGATGTCACAACATATGTGTCCTTGTAGAACATTTTGCTACTCCGTAACTGTTAATAGCTAAGACAGTGCTTGCTGCTACTTAGGTTATTGTAGCATTTTCTCTTTTGTTATTTTGATTCCTGCTGTACCTTGGGGTAGAGTTCATTGTCTGTTATTGATGATTGTGAATGAAAAAGGTCAGAAGCTAAAACTGGTAGAGCATGGTCAAAAATCTGCTTTCAGAAACAAGAGAGGCCACAGGAAATTTTATGTAATGAAAGGCTCTGGAAATAAGTACTGCCTTTCAGAAAAATGAATCAGAAGCCAGCAGCTCTTAAGATATGCATGAACTAATCTGACTGTAATGAGAGAATTATTAAGCAAGAGTGGCAGAAGGGATTGATAGGAGGAACATTTAGCAGCTCTTCTGGCAACACTGGAAGGGTAAATCAGTTAAAAGGAAGCCTTTCCTTGCATTTACATTCCAGTGCTATTACTTCTGCGTTTGATTTCTTGTTATCTGCTACTTCATCAAGGTGCAGTCGTTTCCCCCACTTTTGATTACATCAGCTTGATATTGAAGGGAGATGTGATCACCTGCAATGTGTGTTAGTGAGCTTTGGAGTGAAACCTAATGCTTTGTTTAAAAGGCCAGGTCAGTTCTTTTTTAAGCTTTTGTGTTGAGAGGACTTTCTGAATTGAAAAAAAATTAATGAATTCTCCCTGATAAGGCATGCGGACTGGTTGGGAAGCTCAGTAAAAAAAAAAAATAAAAAGGTGGGGGTGGATGAAAGAGTAAAGGAGAATAAAAGAGGAACACAGTTGTACCTCGTTGCCTATCAAATGTTTACAGTGAAGGAAAGCTTTTTTTTTCCCTCAGTAAAATTATCTTTTTTGTGTGTTTGAGATGAAGAGTAGGTGTGTACACACAGTCACAGCACTCAAGTCATGCTTATAGGCATTCGCAGACTAAATTAGGGCCTTCGGGCACAACAGTCCTAAGCAGATGTGGCCTTATTCTCAATTCACTACTTCAAGTGAAATTGTTGATGCAGTCAGCAGACAAAATGTAGCTATGAAAAATTGAACTCCAAGTACTGGCTTTAGCGCAGTAAGTAACAAGGCACCATGAAATTGATTTGAAGCCTCAAGGTGTCTGTTGGACAGCTTTTATGAGTCAGTTTCAAAACAATTATAGTAAAATATCTGCTAATTAGAGTGCTTAAATCCATTTTATTCCTATTTTGAAGGAGTCTGGCAACTGTCCTTTTCTCTTAAGGCAGTTATAAATTAAATATTAGCCAGACATTTTTTGCAGAGCTCTTTTAGGTTTGTCATTAATATTTGGCGTTGTGCAATTTTTAAATGATATGCTCTGGACTTGAGTAGTCCCCTGTGAATTAAAACACTGTTACTTGAAAAAGAAAGTGCAGTGATCTGAACTCACAAATAAAACAGAGCTTGTCATTGAAGAACTAATTAATACAGAGTGTTTTAAAGTCGTGCAACTTCAGGATACACATGCTGGTGGAATTGTGTTAAATCTGTAAAGGAAAACAAAGTAGTATTCTGTTATTGCCATGTCAGAAATGGCTAATTAGGGCTTCTAACAGAAGCATTTTTTTGTTTTTATTTTACATTTATTAGTGTCACAAAATTGTATCCCTGACTGGTGAAACCATGTATCATACACACCAGGAGACTTCTGTGGTGCAAGATATCGTAAGAAATAATACTGTTTAGAATATTTCCAGCTTCTTTTCTGTGGATACCGTGTGGATTATTCATGTTGTCTGTTGGAAGAGCCCGATGTATTGTGTTACTACAGTAATGATAACAGTCCTTTGCTAGACTTTTCTGTATCTACTGATACCATTTGAATGTGTATCTTTTATATGTCCTTACATTCACTGCTGCAGTATTCTTAACATACTGGGATTCCCCGCCATGGAAGCCCGATGTCAGGACAGTCTACCAAAGACTCCTGGTTCTTTAAAGGTATGCCAAATGTCACCTAAATGTTCCTTGCATAACGTAGGGCATAAGGGTGAGGTTCAGGTCTGCCATAGTCAGAACTTCTTTGCCGTCAGTCCGAACGTATCTTTTCACCATTGGTCCGTTTTCTGCCAGTTGAATGCATTTTCATTCTCCAGTGAATACATACTCCTGTTTGCTGACATTTTTGCAGTTGCAGATAAGTACCCCACTGGAGCTTTTGTTTTTTCATGTCTTATTTTGTGCTCCTTGGGGTTAATGTCATCCAGGAATGCTAAATGCCAGTGTGGGAGACAGATTCTCCTTAAAGACCGCCGCTACAAGTTTCTCTTTTGTCTAGGAGCTTCTCGTGACCATGCGTCTTGTTTAGTTTGTCAGGCATTCATCCCAAAAACCCTTCGCAGTAGACTTTCTTCCCTTTCCTTGTATCTTGAGAACCAGCATCTTAAGCTTCTCACTGAAGATACAATGGAAGGAATCTCCTGCCCCGAGGGTCAGCCTTTAGGGAAAAAGAGGGTGAAAAAGGTATGACCAGAATCTTCTGCTGGCCAGCCTCTCCTAAGGCCATCACAAACCTGGAGGCTGACCCAGCTGTGTTGTCGGATTTCTCTTCCACGACTGTGTTGGAAGCCGGTGAGGATCCGGCTGGCAGCACGTCCAAAAAAGCTTTGTAGGCATCTGTCTCGAGCATTCAGGAGAAACCATGGTTGATTTTTTTCTGAGAGGACTAAGGGAGTTCCTCCGTACAGTTCTCAACTGTCATCGTGGGTCTGAGCCTTCTCAGCTTTTTGGAGGGGACATTCCTTTAAAAAAGAAACAAAAACTTAACAATATTTCTTCTGCTCCTCTGGATCCACAAAGTGACTGACAGGCCTTTGCTTATTTACTGCTTTAATGTCCTTAAAGTCTCCTCAAGGGATTACAGTTCCTGCTTCTCCTTGGTCCTCTACTTCCTTTAAAAGGCCTTGAGAACAGGATTCTTCTGAGTTTGAGTCAGATTCTGATGATGAATCCTTGACTTATTTTACTCAGTTTCCATCTCCTTTGGACTATGGGTCAGAGGAGGAGGAAGCTATTAGTCCTGATGTTCCTTTTGAAGAAATTTCCTTTGTGGACACACTTTCTAGGATGTTGGATGATGGATTTTGTTTACGTGGAATTGTGCTCAGGTCTCTGATATCCATAAGAGGTACTACTATGAATTCCTGCAGTTGGAATTTCCTAAGCCAGCAGCTGTTCCTCCTGTTTTGGCTGCTTTGCTGGATGCTTTTTCCAATGCCTCTCATGCTCCTGATTCTCTGCCCCCTGCACCCAAGAACCCTGACAGGTTTTATAGGGTTCATGAGGATTGTTCTTTCCTATATAAATGTCCTGCTGCTGACCCCTCTGTAGTGTCTGTGGCCTCTGACAAGTCATCTCAATCGCTTCCTTCTCCCAAGTTATTGCCTTCTGATAAAGACAGCATAACTGTGGAAAGGTTGTGAAAGATGGTTTTTACACTTCTGCTACCCTAGCTTTTAAGGCTATTAGTTATCAGACCCATATGTCTAGGTATGTGTTGGCTCTTCTTTCTCAGGCCTGTCAACTCGTTTCTGATTTTCCAGACTCTGAGGGTAAAACTTCTGTTCTTTCCTTGCTAGGGACTTCCTGTCAAGTTGTTCATCATTCCGTTACATGTAGTTATGATATGGCAGATACCTGTTCTAGGGCTGCTGCTTTTGGTTCAATTATGAGGAGGTATTCCTGGCTTAGTCCTCAACATCTTCTTGATTATATTAAAGCTAAGTTGATGGATGCTCCTCTGGATTCTAACCTTTTGTTTGGGGAAGCTGCTACTGCTGGTTTATTTAAGTCCCTTCAAAATAAGAGTAAGGCCTTACAGGTTCTTAAACATGTGTTTGTTTCTCCTGAGCCTAAATTTCAGAGAAACTATCCTGCTGAGCCTGCCTTTGTTCGTAGGCAGTCTTGCCCTTCTAATAAAGGTAAGAAATGAGCTCCTCCTGCTAAGGTTCCTCAGTTTTCAGGGACTCCGAAGCTTTCCTTTCCAGACAAACCAGGTATATGACTATCCATCCCTTCCCAGATGCATTCCTCTTTCTTTTCACCTTTCTCTTTTTCTTCCCGTTTGGCTTCAGATCACTGAAGATTCTTGGGTTCAGTCAGTCATTCATCAGGGATACTTCATGGTGTGGAAATCCCATCTTCCTTTTATGGGAATTCCTCAGCCTCCTCGGAACAACTTCCCTTTTTCTCAGAGGTTCCTCAAAATCTCTTGATTCAGGGAACTGTTCAAGAGAGCCTGTGCCCCAAAGGGGGAAAGCGTTCTACTCCAGACTGTTTCCTGTGCCCAGGAAAGAGGGTACTTGGAGACCTATTCTAGACCTCTCTCCTCTAAACACTTTTGTAAAAGTGCCTTCCTTTCGGATGTTGTTCCTTCAGATTCTGTTTCCTCTCTTGCTCCCTCAGGCCTATATGGTGTCTTTGGATCTCAAGGATGCTTATCTCTACATTCAGATCCATCCTATTTTCATGAAGTTTTTGCATTTCTCTGTTGCTTCCTGGCATTTTCAGATGTTCATCGTGTTACCCTGCTGCAGTCATCACACTTGGGTTATCCTGCCGTCAGGCGGTCCCGCAGTCGGCCTGAATTCCAAAGTCTTGGTCCGGCGTCGGTTGCTGTTGCTTCTTCCCTGACGTCAGTGCGCCAGGGGTATACGAGAGGCATCCGACGCCATTTTCTTCAGTCTTTCTTGCCGCGCGGTGCCCGAAGCAGAAGCAGTTTGCAAGTGCTGGTCGGCCAACACCTGAGATTTTCGAATCGAGTTTCAGTCCGAAGTCTTCAAAGCTAAGTACCCCGTTGGGGAACCTTTTCTTGCCTCAGTCCGATGTCAGAAAAAGTTAACAATTGCATTTCTTTTGGGCAGCAAATACCTCATAAGGACTTTCATTCTTTTTGTATACCTTGCCTAGGCCCAGACCACGACGTCACTGGTTGTCGGTTTTGTGCTAGGTTCAATAAGCGAACTATAAAGCGACGCTTTGATTTTGCATGACACTACTTTGGTAGGAAATTTAATTACACTATGCCATCGGAGCAACCGACTACCGGCGTGCATAAAAAATGCAAAGATAAAGAAAGGCAGCCTAGATCCAAGTCAGACTCCGAGCCCTCGGCTGGGTCGGTCGCCGGTTCTCCGGTTTTCAGTGAGGCGCCTACGCAGCCCCTGGCTACCGCTGAATTGGATCCCCAGACCGCTTTGGATTCTTCAGCAGAGAGTTCTAGGCCGACGCAGCCATTTTCTTTAGGCCCTACTGACGACATTGCAGTAGGAGAAGCCGGTGCTGTAGAAACACCTTCGGTTTCTGAAGGTGTCTTCAGACCGACTACTCTCACCATAAAATCTTATGCTAAGCTTAAGACTCCTCTAAAACCAAAAAAGACTACACTTCAGTCTCCAGGTCAAGGCCCTATGCCTAAGAAACAGATGCTTAAAATGGCTGAAGATTTAATTTCTTTGATCAGGGGTTCACAAACCCCCCCCCCCCCAACAAAAGGCCTAGACAAGAGGAGGATTATGCCTCCTCTGATCAAGTGTCTGTTTCCTGAAGCTCCTCTGAGGAACAGGATTACTCATTTCCCCCTTATGAAGATTCTGATGCTGAAGACTCCATTCCCTCAGCTTCTCCCCCTGAAGATTATTCCTTTGGGGAAACCTTACATACCATGAGGGAACATTTCCACTTCGAAGGTCAGGACTACTCCGACTCAAAGTAAAGGCTCCGAGAGTTTCTTTTACTCCCCCAGCACAGGCCACTTGCTATCCCCCCAGTTCTAGACATTGTGGATGATGTTTTCTTAGAATCTAGTCTAAATCCAGATTCTCTGCCTCCTGCTCCAGCCAAACCAGATAGATACTAGAGAGTGCCTGACTCACACAAATTCCTATACAAAAGCCCTGTTGCTGATCCAGAGAAATCTCCCAGGGTCCCAAAGGGGCTATACCCTCTGAAAGGGACTCCAGAGCACTAGATAGGTGGGGGAAGAAGGTTTACACCTCAGTTACTCTAGCTATGAGAGCACTAAATTGTCAATTTCACTTGCTTAAATACCAGCAATTCCTAATGTCTCAAATAAAACAAAAGATGGGCATGCACCCTCAAAAGGAACAATCTCTACCTGATCATGTTAAAGCAAAGTTACTAGATGCACCCTAGCAGCAGGATGTCTTATTTGGGGTTAAAGCAGAGGAGGTTTTAAAGAAAATGGAGGATAAGGCAAAATCTATGCAGACGGTCAAAGATTTCTTACAGGTACAGCCCCCACGCTTCAGCAGAAACTGGCCAACAAAAAATTGGTCCTTTCCAGCTTCTGACAGACCACAGAGGGGTAAATACAGGCGCCCAAGGGGCAGAGGACAAGCACAAATCCCTTACAAACCTCGCCAATGGGGCACTGCAACACAGAAGGGAGGAGAAGACAGGTCCCAAACTACTAGAAGGCAAACACAATGACTTAAACCTCAAACTGCCAAGCAAAACTCTCTTGGCAGCTCCCTTGGGAGGAAAATTAGCACTTTTTTCAGACAACTGGTGCATCGTCACAAAGGACAAATGGGTTCTAGACATTATCTCACAAGGATACAGATTCCATTTCCACACCTTGCCAAGGATAAAAGGAATGCCAAACCTGACACAAAATCAATGGGCAGAGGCACAAAAACAAATTACAGCTCTCATGGACATGAGAGCCATTCAACTGGTACCTACACAGGAGCAAGGCCAAGGATTTTACTCAAGGCTCTTTCTAGTCTCCAGAAAGGACAATGCTTGGAGACCCATTCTGGGCCTTTCAATTTTAAACACCTTCTTGCAAGTACCCAAATTCAAGATGCTAACACTACAGCAGCTTCTTCCCATGTTGGGCAAGAAAGCTTGGCTAGTAACGTTGGACCTCAAGGAGGCATGCCTGCATGTCCCTATCAGACAAAATTGCAGAAGATACCTCCGTTTCATTGCAGGTTCAACCCATTACCAATTCTCTGCACTGCCCTTTGGCTTATCTACTGCGCCCAGGGTCTTCACAAAATGCCTGGCACCAGTAATTGCATACTACAGACAAAGAGGAATTCAAATATACCCATACCTGGATGACTGCCTCATCCAAGCAGAAAGCAAGGACATTCTCTTACAACACCTGGCTTTTGTAAAACATCTTCTAAGTTGCCTAGGGTACACAGTAAACGAAAAGAAATCAAAACTAGTGCCCTCACAAAATATGACATTCCTGGATGCCAGCTTGAATACAACGGCCCAGATGGCTTATCTGACGCCAGACAAACAACTACAATTAACTCAATACTTCAGAGCATTGGCACCAAAGACCCAACTCCCTGCAAGAAAAATTCTGCAGGCCTTGGGCTTCATGGCATCTTGCATACTACTAATACCATTTGCAAAACTGCATATGAGGAAATTACAATGGTACCTAAAAAGCGTATGGACTCAACACAGCCACAGCTTGGAAACAATGATACCTTTCATTCCCTGCCTTCAACAGGAGTTTCTATGGTGGTCACAGGCATGTCACCTCAACAAGGGTCAGCCTTTCACCTTACCCCCAGCCAGGCAAATTATGACAACAGATGCATCGGACTATGTCTGGGAGGCACACATGGCAGGATGGTGCATTCAAGGCATATGGACTGCAGATCAAAGGAATCTGCACATCAATCAAAAAGAAATGCTAGCTGTACAAAATGCTCTGACAGCCTTCAAGGACCTTTTACATCCAGGACAGCTTATCATAAGGACAGACAACACCACAGTAATGTGGTACATAAACAAGCAAGGGGGTACACACTCCTACCCTCTATGCAGGCAAGCAATGACCTTGTGGAACACAGCACGGGCTTACCAAGTTCAATTACAAGATCAATTCCTGCCAGGAAAAAAGAACACATTGGCAGACGACCTAATCAGAAACATCATGGATCCCCACGAGTGGAAACTGGATCCACAAGTATTTGCAATGATAACTCAAACATGGGGGCTCCCAGACATAGACCTGTTTGCCAGCCCCCAAAACTATCAACTAACAGAATTTTGCACAAGGACTTTTCACCATCAAGCTTGGAAAGTGGATGCACTCTCATTCAGTTGGAAAATGCTGACAGTATATGCCTTTCCTCCATTACCCCTTCTCACAAAGGTGCTGCTGAAAGTCAGGATGGAGAGACCCCGCATGGTACTCATTGCCCCACACTGGCCACGCCAGCACTGGTACCCACTATTAAGGAATATGGCCCAGGGCCCACCATGGATTCTACCACAAATTACCCATCTGCTCACACAGCAAGACAATCAAATTCTACACAGCCAGCTCAAAACCTTAAACTTGGCTGCATGGCAAATCACCTAAGCAACCAGCCAGCTCCTCTTTCACAAGCTGTTATGGATGTTATTCTGGAGGCCAGGAGGCCCAGCACCAGGAAAGCCTACTCAGACAAATGGAAAAGGTTTTGCGCCTGGAACCAAGCTAAAGGCCAAAATACCCTTCAGCCTGACATACCTCAGATTCTGCAATATTTAACTGAGATGTTACACAAAAGGCTTTCTTTTTCATCTATTAAAATCCACGCCTCAGCTATTTCAGCTCACTACAACACGGATCCTCCCTTATTTTCACATCCACTCCTAAGGCAGTTTCACAGAGGGGCCAAAAACATTAGGCCTCCCAGGAGAGCACCAACACCTACTTGGGACCTCAACTTTGTTCTGGAAAAACTTACGCTACCTCCTTTTGAGCCAGCTTTCTCAGCTGACTTAAAGTTTATATCATGGAAGACTGCCCTACTGCCAGCAATTACTTCAGCGAGAAGAGTTTCAAAGCTTCAGGCACTAATGGCAGTAGAGCCTTTCCTCATTTTTCATCAAGACAGAGTTTCTCTACGAACTTACTCCTCCCTTATGCCTAAGGTGGTATCCAGTGTGGCTCTAAATCAAACCATCCATTTACCCACCTTCTTTCCAAATCCACAGAACAAAGGAGAAAGACTCCTACATTCCTTGGACATTCACAGGCAGCTACATTACTACTTGGATAAAACTAAGGTTTTCAGAAAATCTGACCAGATTTTTGTATCCTATGCTACAGCATCACAAGGAAAGGCTATCTCAAAACAGACCATTTCCAAATGGATAGGACATTGCATAAGTTTTTGCTACACCCACCATGGAAAACCAGTTCCTGCTAGCATAAGGCCCCACTCTACCAGGGCAGCAGCTACATCTACAGCCTTCCTCAGGGGGGTGCCAACCAAGGATATTCTGGAAGTAGCAACTTGAAGTTCAGTACACACCTTCACCAAACATTACCACTTACCACTTTACTCTAAGACTAGAGCTGGCTTTGCCACTGCAGTTTTGCAGGGCCTTCTAGCCTCCTCTAACCCTGTTTGACTCCACCTCCCATCGTTAGCTTTGGGATTCTACCCAAGTGTGATGACTGCAGCAGGGTAACACGATGAACATAGTACAGTTTTGTACCTACCATAAATGTAGATGTTTGAGTGTATACCCTGCTGCAGTCCAGGTTACCCTCCCTCCATCCCCTCTGACCTAAGACCTTTCTATACCTTAAAATCTGTTACAACCTTTGTGGTGTATTTGCTTATAGCTGGAGGTTTTTTTTGTTTATGCTACACTTTTTATTATTGGTACTATCTACTGACCACCATTTTGGGGGGGCACCTGACATCTGGGGCAAGAAAAAACTGAAGAAAATGGCGTTGGATGCCTCTCATATACGCCTGGCGCACTGACGTCAGGGAAGAAGTGACAGCAACCGACGCCGGACCAAGACTTTGGAATTCGGGCCAACTGCGGGACCGCCTGACGGCAGGATAACCCATGTGTGATGGCTGCAGCAGGGTATACACTCGAACATCTACATTTATGGTAGGTAGAAAACTGTACTTTCTCTTCTCTGCTCTTTGGCCTTTCTGCTGCCCCATGGGTGTTCACCAAATGCCTTGCTCCTGTGATTGCATTCTGCAGGCTTCAAGGGATCCAAATATTTCCTTACTTGGATGACCTATTGATTCAGGCGTCCTCTTTATTTTGCCATTTCCCTTCTTCAAAGTCTGGGGTACACTATAAATTTCAAAAGTCTTCTCTGACGACTCCTCAGGATCATGTTCTGAGCTGCAGGATTCAGATGGTGCCCATGCTGGCTTCCCTTCCCCTTCCAAAGGCTTTAACTCTCATTTCTTTCTTTCACACTTTTCTTCTTCTAGCTTCCATTACCACCAGGGAGTTTCTGAGAGCTCTGGGTTTCATGGCATTCACCATCCAATGCTCCCTCTGGCTAACCTTCATATGAGAACATTCCAGTGGTTTCTGAAGTCAGTGTGGCTTCAACATGCACATCCCCTAAAGTTTGTAGTTCCTCTTCTTCCTTGTCTCAGACAGGAATCCGATTCACCAGTTGTCTCTGAATCCAGGGATCCCTTTTCATCCCCCTCTTCCCTCTCAGGAATTGTTCACAGATGCTTCAGACATGGGATGGGGGCAACATTTGGCTCCCTAAAAGTTCAGGGGGTATGATCACCTTGTCAGCAGAAGGAGCACATCAAAGTCAAATAGGTGAGAGCTCTTCTGCTGGCTCTTCAGGCCTTTCATCGTCTTTTCTCTCCAGGGCCTCTCAAGGTGTTCACAGACAATACCACAGTGGTGTGGTACATCAACAAACAGGGAGGAATGAGATCTTATCTTCATTGTTGGTTGGCACTTCTGGTATGGGATCTTGTTGTCAAGTATCAAGTGACTCTTCAGGCAGTTTATATCCCTTCCGGTCAGAATGTTGTGGCAGAAACTGTGAGCAGGTCCTTAACTCAGTCCCGTGAATGGATGCTTCACAGGGATGTGTGTCTGGATATTATCCACTAGTGGGGTACTTCTCAAGTGGATCTTTTTGCCTCTCCTCTGAATAGGCAACTTTCTCTCAGTCTCAGGTCCTTTGGTGTGGAAGGTGAATGCCCTCTCATTTTCTTGGAAGGGGATGTTTCTTTATGAATTCCCTCCTCTTCCTCTAATTCCCAAAGTCTTATTTAAAATTCAACAGGATTCTCCCAAAATCTTGTTGGTGACTCCCTTTTGGCCGTGACAGCACTGGTTCCCTCCTCTTCTGCATTTAGCCAGGGGCAATAATCACAGGTTACTTCACAGGGTGGATCTACTATTACAAGGGATCTCTCATCCATCCCCACCTGTCCATGCTTCAGCTGCCACTGTGGGTGATAGGATTTTGATTTCTTTTAGAAACCTTTTTTCTGAAGATGTGCTGCAAGTCCTGCAGGAGACCAGAAACCCTACTACTAAGAAATCCTACTTATGCAAAGGTTTTCTATTTGGTGTCTCTCTTGTAACTTGGACCCACTTATTGAGGTTCTGCCTTATTTACGTGAGTTACTCAATGCTGCTTTGGTGTATTCTTCTGTTAAGGCCCACGGATCAGCTATCTCTGCTTGTCTGGCTTTTTGTTCTCCTTTAGCTTCTAGAGTTGAAGTGAAACAATTTCTTAAAGGTGTCTTTAATATTAGACCTCCCAGGAAGCCTGTTCCTCTTCCCTGGGATCTTAAGTTTGTTTTGGAGAAGTTGACTCAGGCTTCCTTTGAGCCTGCTTCTTCAGATTCCTTGCAACATTGTTCCTGAAGGACTGTTCTTTTGTTAGCTCTTACTTCTGCCAGATGGGTGTCTGTTACAGGCCTTATGGCATGTCCTCTTTTTTTTGATCTTTCATGAGGGCAGAGTGTCCTTGCGCACTAACCTTTCTTTTCTATGCCTAAGGTGGCTAATGAGCTGTCACTGAAATCAGTCTATTAATCTGCCTACTTTTTTCCTCTCTCTGCAATCTGACAGTGAGAGGGTGCAGCATACTTTGGATGTGCATAGGCAACTCAGGGTTTATTTGGATAAGACTAAGGCTATTAGAAAATCTGATCAGTTATTTGTTTCTTTTCATCTAGATCTTTGGGACTTCTGTATCCAAGCAAACTACTTTGCCTTGGATTGATAAGGCTATTTATTTTTGTTAGACTTTTCATGGCAAGTGTCTTTCCTGTTCAGGCAAGGCTCATTCTACTAGAGCTGTGGCTTTTCCTGGTGCTTTTTTCCAAGGACTTGGATACTAATTCTATTCTTGAAGCAGCTACCTGGACTTTTGTGCATACCTTTACCAAGCACTACAAGTTGGATAGCATCTCTAGAGCTAGGGCTAGTTTTGCTAGTGGCATTCTTCATGGCTTTTTAGGGGACTCTTTTGCTCCTACACCTTTTCTCTTGAGATTTGGCACTGCCCCCTATGTTAAGAATACTGCAGCAGTGAATGTAAGGACATTTTACAGTTGTGTAAAATCTTACCATAATAGTAGATGTCCTTGCCTTCACTTTTTCAGTATTCACTCCCTCCCTTCTTTACCCCAGTACTTTTCCTTCCTGGATGTACAGATTACCTCTTGGGTTCCTTGGACTGGTGTTCCTACTGGGGCAATCAGTTCTGACTATGGTAGACTTGAATGTCACCTTTATGCCCAACACTACACAAGGAGCTTATGCTTGATGTTCAGCATACCTTTAAAGCAACAGGAGTCTTTGGAAGACTGGCGGGACGTCAGGCTTCCACTTAAGAATACTGCAGCAGTGAAGGCAAGGACATCTACTTTTATAGTAAGAGTTTACACAACTGTACTTTATCTTAAAATCACTTGTATGAATTTTTCATGTAATCAGTAATATATAACAGAGTTCCCCTTGATTGATTATGAGAAACTTCAGGGTTCTTGCACCTTTTTAATACACCCAGAAAATAAATAAAATAAAAATACAGTAAAGTGTGTGTGTGTGTGTGTGTGTGTGTGTGTGTGTGTGTGTGTGTGTGTGTGTGTGTGTGTGTGTGTATATGTATGTATGTAAAAGGATCTTACTTAAATCTCAGTGGATTGGATGTGTAACCCCCATACCTTGACTGTGTGCACTCTCTCTGTCCAGTGTTCATACATGGAAGACAGACATACTCCATTCCCTTAATGGATTACTTAATTTTAAACTGTGACATCTATTTTTGTTGACTTTTAGTAACTTAACGTCAGTTCCTTCAACATTGGAAGCCTAGTAGATCTATCTGGTATAGAAAATATATGTATGTATATATATATATATATATATATATATATATATATATATATATATATGTGTGTGTGTGTGTGTGTGTGTATATATATATATATATATATATATATATATATATATATATATATATAAAACAGTGAAGTTCCATTTGCAGAAAGGTGCTTCTTTCAGGTGAGTGGTACTCACAGATGCACTTGGCCTCTCTAATGCATGTTATGTTGTCATTTGGCACACCTTTTGTCTCCTTTAACTAAATACAGAAGGCAACCTCACAACAGCTGCTTCTCATGATTCATCATTCCTGCCTCATTTCCCTCATGTGATAATTACATGCTTATACCTTAGAATTTGAAACCACCCTAGTCTGTGCCTTGTTACAGTTGTTTGGATTCTTGTGCAAGACAGCAGATAATTGGGGCTGTTTATTAAGTTCCTTCATATCTTTGCAAGGAAGACAACATGCCTGCCTTTTAACTGCAACGTTTTGACATTGCACTTGTTATTTTGCTATGTTTGGTTTGTTACCTTGACAGTAGATGAATTGTTTCCATAAAATGAGACATGGTGATCTCAGGGGGTCATTTCCACTTGTCCCAAAAGTGCACAAGTCCAAATGTTAAGGTAGTACTGGATGTTGGGAGTATGTAAATGTAATTCTGCGGTAACGCAATCAGATTTTCAAGGATGAATGGAAATCCTGTTTCCTTTTTCTTTGTGGGGTGGATAAAAATGACATGCTGTGTGGAAGGTGAGTGATTTCCATCTTTTTGTTTATACAAATGAGCGGTTATTTTTAAGACTGTTGGTAATGAATTTACTTGCTGCTCTATACTTTTATAGCAATCATTTTACTTGTTCACAGTAAGGGATTCTGCATTCACAATCAGAAAGTAATAAGTTTATTGTATTGAACAGACCCTTATTCACAATGAATGATTGCTTTGGAGCATTATTGCTCCCTTGCCATCATGTTGCAAGGACATTATTGCGTTGTTAGGCTGAATCCACAGCCTAGATCTTGAATTATTCACCCGGTTTGTTTACTTTTTTTTTAAGCTGACAAAACGATATTAAACTGCATTTTTCTTCAAAATGGAGCACAGCATAACATAGGTAAGGATTTATTATAAGCTGTATGTCTTTTTCAGTATTGTCAACTTCATTTACAAATGATTCCATTTAGGTGTCCTTTATGTGGTATGCTAAGTTGCTTATCAGCTAAGATAGCATTGTATATCTACACCGTAGCATTATTACAGTTTGTAGTAAAAAATAGCTAGTTTGTAGTGTATGTTAGCATGCTGGTTGTTCTGTTTGAAGAATTTTTAAAATTTCATGTCCTGTGCATGATGTTAGCTGTGGGGTGGTGATGTTTGACCTGCCATCTCTACAGAATTTGTCTGCTGTGCATGGCAGGCTGGGAAACAACTTTTTATTCTGGTTGCTGCTGGGGGAAAGTAAACCATCATAGGTGCATTACTGTATGAATGCCTGGTCTTCCCCTCATATGGGTAAACCACAGTGTTTAAAGATAGTATACTGAACAGTAGAACACCATGGCCAGGGGTGTACTTTTATACTAACCCAGACAATCTACATCAGATATAGCTGTTCCAATGTCTGTATTAGCAGATGGGAAGAAACTGCTGTTGTTTCTGGGGAGGCAGAAGTAATGACGGGATGAATAGAGGACATGGGAGGATAATGTCATGACTGTCCACAGTCTGAGTCTTTCCTGGACCCTCTGGATGTATTGTTTTTGATATACCCAATGTCTTGGCATACCTCTCAGCTTCTGAGCATTAAAAAGCATAGCACTGTATTTTAAAAATCACAGCAGAGGGCCACAAAGTGGAACACTTTTTTTTACGATTAGATCTTCTATCAGTGCTGCATTACTTTCTAACAGCTCCATGTATAATAAAAATTGGTCATTTTTAAGTACTTAACTCTTGCTACTGTAGTCATTAATACTAATTCTTAACACCATATTTATCTGTCTCATTCATATCAGTCAAATTACCTAACATTATTTACATGAAATCTAGCATTTTGTAACTCTCTAGTGGAAATGTGCATATAACAAGACATGCTGTAAGAAGCAAAATGTGCATAAATAACTAATATATACATTTGCTGTATTTAGTTTGTATATCTGTTTACCAGACTGTTTTATTATACTTTATGCTTTATTTTTCTGTTGTTTTATATTTACTACCTACTGAAACTTGTGTTTTATGGACTGTTTTTCTTATGTTTACATTATGTTGTTAACAATAATGCATATTTGCCTATTGGCTTGGGCAATGTTTGAAAACCCCATTTTCCACATAGAACCAGTCAATCACCTGGTTAACAGTACTAGACCTCCAAAGAACTTGTGATAGAGTCTTTGTGTATGCTTAATTTAGTTATTTAATAAACCATTAAACCGTTAGAACTTTATTAAGAAATCTGTCATTCTAGGAGGGACAAGGGAGCAAGGCTAAATCTGAGAGTGAAAGTCATAGTTTTGTACTTAAATGACAGCAGTTGAGAAGTATATCTGGGGATGGTGTCTGCCATCTATAAAAGGAATGGCACGAGTTGTTTGGTTGGTAACGTGTTTAGTTATTAATTTAATTCAGTTGTTTACTGGGATAAGCCAACTGGGCATATGACCCCTTTTCAATTGAGGCTCAGGAAGAAAAGCTCCAAGAAGTCAGATAAAAAAATACAAATTAACAGTTTTCAAGAGTCAGGTATTAAAAGGAAGTGTAAAACATGCACATTTAATAGTTTGAACATACAATATACAAACAGCATACAAAATATAAAACTGGATGTACAGCGTAAGTATAGAAGGTGGATGTCAGTGATTTACTTACTATATACAGTATATCTTAACATAAGAAATGTGCAGGCAGTAATCACATTGGTATCTTAAGATATATTGTAAAGTTAGAGGTTATTAGATACATTGTTGTCATAAAGAACAAGTAATTAATATAGGGTAACACTGGTGCTGAGCCAAGTTTGTTTGTCAAAGTTGGATGTTTCTGACATACTGTATATGTATGTACTTAAGATAGGCATGCAGATTGTAGTTATTTTGGTGTCTTGGATGGGATGTGGGTTATTGAATGCATTGTTGTCATGAATAGCAAATAGTTAACCTGGGGTGACACAGGTTTGTTTTAGGTGTTAAGTAAGTTCTGATTTAAAGTAACATAGGTTTTCAATACTTGACATTGTGAAGGGAAGGGAGTTCTGTTTTCTTGTGATTGAGTTGTAGTAGTATTTTATCAGTAGACCTTAATAACTTACTTGGTGAGTAAGGCGGTATGAGGCTGATAACTCTGCATTGTTCTGGTTTATTGAGAAATGTGTGTACTACCTGCAGCTGGTAATATGAGAGGACATTTAGAAGTTCAAGCCAATTTAGGTAGTGGAATGATGAGCAGTGGTGGGTTCTCTATGGGCATTGTTTGCAGCAAGTTTGGCTATTTTGTTATAAAATTGTTGTAGTTTATGGTTTGTGGTATTGTTTAAGATAGTAAAGACTCGGTAAGCATGTAGTAGGGTTGGGAATAGGTGTCTTGGAGCAATGGTACCCCTGGCTGATACAGTAAGAAATGTCCTGGCTCTGTACAAAGTACCTAACCTCTGAGGTATTTTCTTGATTATTTGAGCTATGTGTTGATTACATTTAATTTTGTTGTCTATTATTCCCAGTAACTTGGTATGTGCCACTATTTCTGAGTATAGTTATTTGAAGTAGCAGAAAAAAAAATATGTATTTGAGGGTTGGTCTGCTTAGGCGTGAATATCATGAGGTGCTTTTTTTAATTTAATAATAGTTGTGATTGGTCGAGTCAGGATTCCAAGGAGATGAAAGATTATTGGGTTATCTGTTGCAGGGTAGTGAGATTATTAGCAGAACAGTTTAGAGTGGAGTTATTAGTGTACTGTACTACAGAGGCATGCAGAGAGGCAGTGTGTTGGTCATTTATGAACAGGTTGAAGAGGAGTGGACCTAGGACTGATTTTTGGGGTATAACCAGGAATGTTGGCATGTAGGGAGAATAGCCATTTTCCCCCTTTACTGCTTGCTGCCTGTTTGTTAGATAGCTATTAAACTACTTAAGGACAGAATTGGAGATACCTAGGAATGAAGGTTTACTAAGAAGTTTGGAAGTTGGGCTACCCTATCAATTGCCTTGGGCAGGTCAAAGAAGAGGGCAGAAACAGATTTCTCTGAATTAATGATGATGGTTTATTAAACTGGTAAAGCTAAGAAGGACAGTGGTGGTTATGTGGTTAGGTTGAAATCTGTGCTGTGAGAGAGAGACCATATTTTGGTCTAATATGAGTTTTGGAATTTATGAATGAATACATTTTTCAAGGATTGTTGACAGGGTGATAGAAGTGTGATAGGTCAGACGTTAGAGAGCTCTGTTGTGGGAGCACCTTTACGGAGAGGAGTGATGTTTTTTTTCCAAAGTTATGGGAAATAACTTCCTTGTATTGAGAGATTAAGAAAAGTTGATGGAGAAGGGGCACTCCTTCCACAGCAATTTTGAGATTTGTTAAGGGAAGATTGCCAGGGGCTAAGTCAGTGTGTTTTAATTTTAGGAGATGTTTCTTGATAAGAGATGTGGGAATTTGGGTGAAAGAGAAGTTGCTTTGTGTGGTTACAGCATGAGTTGGTGGTGGGGGGGTCAATTGAGGTGGTATTGGAAATAAGGGAAGAGATTGTGTTGATAAAATGTGAATTGAATTTTGAGGCAAGGCTTTCATGCTCTGAGGCAGTGGAAGGCCTAGGCTGGATAGTTTTACTAGGGTTTAGAAGACTATTTATAAAGGCCCACAATAGCTTAGAAGTTAGTCCTGTGCTTGTCTTGAAATTTTTTTTATCACAGCATACCTGCTGTTTCACCTAATTTTAGCTGCCTTAACTGTTGTAGGTTAGTGGGTGTTTTGTTGAGTGCCCATGTATTCCAGTCTTTATCTCTGTCATTTATAGGCTTTTTAGTGTTCTTAGTAAGCCAAGGTAATAGTTTAGCTTTAACTTTTTTGTTCTAATTGGGGCTAATGTGTTGAAAATATGTAGGAAAATCCTGATGGATTCAGAGATAGTTTGATTTAGGGGCAGTCATTTAAGTATATTCCAATTATATCATTGCAAGACAAATTTAAATATGTCAATATTGATCTCAGGTTTCCAACTTTTTTAATCTGCTATTTAAGGGATGTCAAATTATTGCCTGATTAAGTAGTTTACTAGGTGATCACTTAGGGAGTTAGGTAAAATTCCTTGTGACTGATATTTGCCGGGGTATGATATTAGTATCCAGTCAAGTATGGTTTCTTTTTTGTTTGAGGAATTGTGATGGGTTATTGATAACTTGAGTAAAGCCATATAGTTGTATTCCATTGCTTGGGTCGTCTGAGCTAATGGTGGACCAGTATATATTGATATCACCAAGAATTACTGTCTATTTTGGATATTAGCAATGGTCCAGTATATATTTTTTTCTAGGATTTGGATGTTTTTACCTCAAGAAATGTAAAGTGCAGCTATGACTATACTTTGTTTTTAGTTCTGTATTTTAAAAATGTGGTAGAGAGATATGGTATGGAGAGAAATTTAAAGTATAGCTACGCCACCAGCTCATTTGCAAAGTATTTCTAGTCTATGTATGTTCAAACTTAGTGAAAGAACTTCATAATTTTTAATTGCAGGTTTTATCCAGGTTTTGGTGGTTGCTATAGTGTCAGGTGAAAAAAGTATCAATCAAGCATGAAGTTCTGTTAGTTTATTACATGTGCTTCTTAGGTTAGGATATTTGTAGTGGAATTGGGAGGGATTGTGGGAGTGGGTAAGGCTGATGTTTTTGGGAGTGGCCTAGGGTTAGGGTAAATAATAGTGTGGGGAGGTTAAAGGGAGGTTAAATTTAATGGGATGATGGTTGGTATTGATTGTTGATGAGTGGATGTGATGGATGATGGAATGATGGAATTTTAAGATGTTGTTGTTATAGGTTAGAATGCAGAAAGTGAGAAAGCTAGGGTATGTTGTGGAGTCATCATACTTTTAGTTGGATAGTGATACAGGGTGGTATACATTATTTTAATTGTTTTGGGGGTTAAAGTGGGTGTGGATAATGAGTGGTAATTGTGTATTTGCCTGGGGTGTTGTGGGAGTGGTTTGGTATTGTTTAAATGTAGATTGTGTGGGAGTGGGTGGGAATTGGTGGTAGGGTAAGGATCTGAGCAAGTCAACACATCCTGTGAGATCAGTTCCCCTCACCTAACCTGTGAGATCAGTTCCCCTCAACTAACCTGTGAGAGAAGCCATCTGTTTAACATCCTGTTTTTATAGTAAGGCTGTTTATATAGTTGGAAGCATATATTTGCACAAGATAATTTCTTGTAGGTAATTATTTAGATTGATGGGTAAAGCAGACACAAATAAAACTTGGAGGATAACAGAGAGGTGTTAAAATAGAACAAATTTTATTTACAGATGCCATGAGCTGTAATAGGAAGGGAAACTACTTTTGTTACGTAAAGCAGAGATCAAATTACTTGATTTGCTTATAGGAATAGAGATGAAGTACTTAAATAAGAGTATCTAATGAGTGAGTGGAGAAGTGTTTGGTTTCCACAGCTGTAGGGACCACAGTTTACAGCTGTGCAAGATAAGAGTAGCATTTAACTTGTACTTTTATTTTCTTTTAAAATTTTGCAGTAACATCAAAATGGTAGTTTTCAGTCTTGCTAATTCAGTGTATTTGTGTTATTGCAGGAGAGCAAAATGTTTCTTTCCTGATAAATTGCAGTATCATTTGATTGTGGAATTGTAGGGAAATTAATGGAAAAAGCAAGTGTAAAAAGTACAGAGAGCTGTCTTAATTACTTGGTTTTGCACAGTGTTTTACTAGTGTTTACATAGTGCCCACATTTGTAAAAATGCAGAGGCACACACAATTTGACACATAACATTAGTAAATGTAAGGACAGAAGAACTGACAAAGCCAAATTTTTAGTACAAGTAAGAGAACCTTTCCAAATGTAATTACTTGACTGCAATTGCTTTTAGATAATGTCCATGTTTGTAAGTTGCATATACACACACAAGTTCACAGTGAGAATTAGCTAGTTTTCAGTTATGTTTAAAGTACAGTTAGCTCACTTTTTAACTCTATACAGCATTTAACTGCACACAGTTGAAAAATAAAATATTGTGTTTAAAGTGGTGGCTGCACTAGGAAATGTAAGCTTGACACAATTCTGTATCAAATGGGAACATGTCAGAGTAACTCTTGTTACCACCTTAGCCTACAATTAAGACTGCTGTTTAAATGCAGCAAAATATTCAAAGCTCAGTTTTAGTTAAGATGCTACAATTATTCTCAACAAGCCAACATCAAAGTTAAATAATATTAAAGACACTACAGTTATTTTCACCAAGCCCAGATCACATTAATCTGGTCTTGTTTGTTCAGTAGTTTTTGCAAGAATGAAGAGCAGTTAACGTAGAGCGAGACAGTGAAACATGGTCCACTACTTAGGGGTATTTCACAATGTAGGTTAAAGTGAAACTAACAAAAACCTTGCAGAAGTGTAATAAAATAGATGATAAAGATTTTGGCTGCATTACAAGCTATGGTACTAGAAAGTCGCTGGAGGGAACAGCAGGTCAATACAGTGAAAAAAAAACGATAGCCAGGGGATGAAAATTTTCCTAAAAAGTAGAAATAATCAAAAGCAAAAAACAGAGCAAGACTAAAACATGACTCTAGCAAACTTTCAATCAACAAAGAGTTCTCTTTTTCAAATCTTCATCTGCATGAAGCATACATATATTATCAAAGTTTTATGAAAAGGGTGTGACTGTGTGTGTATGTCTGTTTGTGGAATTTTTTCACCGCCTGCACTCTGTGCCAGTAATATGCAACCTGATTTCTCATTCTTACCATTTTTTGGCCATAATTTTCTGCCCCTTTTACTGTAGATGCCAGAATGGTCATCCATAAATATGGGCATATCTTAGTGGGGTGTCAGTGCAGTTATGGTTTGGCATGTCTGTGAGAGAATTCATTTTTGCTTCATGTTTCAGCTGTCCCATATGTACTCAGCAGCCTGCTATACAAGCATGCTTGTGTTTTTGCTCACCCTAAAGTGCTCTAGAATCACCCCATAGGGTGCAGACATGTTCATTTTTAGTGCATCAAACAGGGAAGAGGTCTTAGCTTAAAAAAAAAAAAAACACTGTAGCAAGCTGATTGCCACACTTGAACCATTTAGCTTCCTAAAGCAAACCCACTCCCCAAGTGAAAAACACTCCAGTACACTAAAAATAATGAAGGAAGTTCACTTCTGCATTTCTCAATCTCACCCCCTAACATTTTACCCCTGGGGTAACTGCCTTCCCCCTTTGCCCTACCCTTGCTATGCTCCTAGATATAGTAATATCAGAAATAAGAAATGTAAAACTTTTATGGAAGTATATTGCGTAAGATATAGAGGTGGATATGGTTAGAGTGGAGAATGTGGAGAGTTGCAGAAATGAGAGTTTGGTTTAGTGTGGAGAAGGGAGAAGTGATTAGAGGGTTTGATGTATAGAAAATTAGTGCATTGGGTTGTGAATTTAAAAAATTACCATACAGATATATGTTAGTGACAGAGTAGAAAATATATGAAAGTGAGAACAGAGAACTGATAATTCAGGTTGTCAAGTGTACATGGTTTTAGAAGAACTTTAAAGTGATGTAGATATTTTATTTCTCTTGGTGATAAAGGGATCCATAGTTTAAGTACATACCCAGAGTAAAGTGCATCTCCAGGGGAATTATTGACATGAGTATGCATGACAAAAATTGTTCAGATGGTAGAAGTTAATGAAGGGGAGAGTACCATTTCATAAGCAGCGCCAAGGAATGACGTTTATTTGAAGTATGTAAGATTTTGTGAACAGCTTTTATCAGATGAGGTTTTGTTACATTTGGGTATTCAGGCCAGCTCAGCTGTTTTAAAGTGTTGCAGTGATGGGTCTGGTGAGGGAGTTTGTGGCAGATTTGGTAATTTTATTATGTCATTTCTGTAGTTTTGAGAGCTGTGTTCAGTGTAAGTTGGTGAGTATATTTGAGAGAGTGGTTGGAAGGCTGGATGCTGTAGGATTTCTAGAGGACTCAGTAAGGAATGATTTAGCTCAACTGAGAAATCTGTTTTATGTTTTTTTAATGACTTGTTGAACATGGAGGTCAGATTTGAGGTTTTCGTCAAAAGCAACCCCAATGAGTTTGGTATGGAACTTCAGTTATGGAGACAAGCTGAAAAATGCCAAAACAAAATAGGAAGAGTTTGAGCCGAAACTGTAGATATCATTTTAATTGTGCCATTTGAAAATGCAAAACTCTTGTTGAGTAGCCATAACTTAATCCAGCTTCCTCACCATTAGCTTTTAATTGTAGAATTTTCATTTCTCAGATATAGACATTTGAATGTTTTAATGAGTAAAATAAAAGTGCAAATCACATTACTAGCAATACATTGTTAAACTTAACATTGAATTGCTTAATATAATGAATGGGTGCATGACCCTCATTTGCTCGTCAGATTAGTAACTTGATAGCTTTACACCTGAGATGCATACGCAAATCATCAGATTTACTGGAATTTCTTACGGTTAGCAATGGCTCTGATCTCTTTTGTTACACATTCCGTAGCAGGTGTTAATACATTTTGTGTAGGTATTCTAATAACACAAGTTTGGAGAGGTAGTAATTTTTGCATCCAGAGTAACAGACAAAGACCCCAAATCTGGGATACTTATATCGGTGCTATTAATTTGGAATGTTGGTAGAATAAGAAGACGATTTAACATGGATTTTCTAAAATAAAAAAAGTATGTAAATGTGCATTTGCCTTTTTTTTCATTCTTTTTCTCTGGTTCTCCTCTGAAATTGGAAAATAGTCTTTACCCAGTAGGGCTAATGAACAAAATGTATGCAAAATGAATAAAATAAATGTCAGCATTTGTTGATTGTAATCCACCATAATTTTTCAAATTCCATTTGGGAACGGCAGAGCATAATTTTGAGTTAAATTCAGTGAGGGGGTCATGATGTTCATAGAGCTTCTTTGAGCTTTGCTTGTTTGCTCAGTTTTAGTGCTTGTCATCTGACTTCTGCCTACAGAGTCTTGACATGTGCATAAGTATTAACAGTATTCACTTAGAGATGATCATGTGAAAACACAACAATGCTCAGGGGAGACTTTGCACAATGTTGACCTACATCTAATAGTGATGGTGAGAACTACGCACATTGTAGACCGAAGTGTCCACAGTTACTTACCGTATGACAATGTATGAAACACATCTATGCTTTTAAACCAGATATCTTTTTCTTCATGTATGTCAGCATATTTTGCACTTTGTAGCCCTAAATGTAAACCAGTCATGCCAAGCTCTTCATGTGTGAGAATGTTTAACACACATCTTCTGGTGCTAATGCATGTACCTTAATGGTTTCTAAATGAAGAAAAGTCTACGTTAATTCAAACATAGAGTATTGGTTTTGGTCTTACCAATGTCCCATGCTGGAGTCTTGAATCAGCAGCAGTATAAATTTAAAATGATTTAATGATGATAGTGAATGCATTGTGGTACTTGATGAGTCAAATGCCATGTTGCATTTTTCCACTTATGTGTACTTATTTATGTGGGTCATTTTTTAATAAAACGCTTTGTACACTTTTTACTAAACCACACCCGAAATAAATGTACTATTTCCTACAGTGACATTAACCTTAGGGTAACATCTGTTGTGTTCATGCATTTTAAAAGGGCACCTTAGCACATGTGTGGTGGTGGTGCACCAATTAAAGTATGAACACTGTACACATTTTTACTTCATTGATGCTACTAAGGTTAAAATTTACTGTTTTCCTCAGCAACGTCAGTTTAGCAAAAATGAACTTTTCAAAGTTGGATTTCTCAGCCGAAGAGATGAAAAACATGCTCCCTGATGCTTACAGGCATTTTTCAGCAATTTTTGCACCACATGCTATGGTGCAAAGGGTAAGCCGAGCAGATGTTAAAAAAATGACTTTAAGGCACTTGTTTCCTATCATAGTGATTAGAAAGTCTAGACACTGTACTGACTAGGGGTGTGTCTCAGGATAGTGACTGGGAGTGTCCATTGGCTTTCATTCCATAGAAAGATGCTGTCAAGTTACAGCCCTTAGTGTGATTTTATATAGTCACATGTGGTCCACAGACTAGCTTGTCAGTTGCCTAGCTGCTACATTTTGTACTGTACAGGCCATGTGCACTGGGGTTCAGTGCTGTACAGTCCTGTTGTGAATCACACCACTGGGACACGTAGTGCATTTGGTGAGAATAATGTAACGTTCTCACTACCTGTGTCTAGACCACAGCCCCTTGTGCACACTGTCACACCTGTGTTCCACAGTTGTGGCAACAACTGATAAATAGGTTTCAGTCAGTGAGGCCTTGACTGTGAAGTCTGATTCATTAGTATTCTATGTTAATGAAGGGGTGGAGCACTGCTGCAGTTCCCAATGGCTGGAGGCTATTGTCATCACTTTCTTGGAAGCAACCTGGGTGTGGTTGTAGATTGAGCTTGTGTAAACTATGTTCCATGGTAGGTAAATGAGTCTGTTTCACTAGGTATTCTGCATCTAATTTGTGAGTGTTTTGTGTAGGTATATAGTTGAGTCTTGTTTACTCAGTATTGTAGATCTATTATGGGAGTGTTTTGTGTAGGTAGGTAGATGAGTTGTTTCATGCAGTATTAGATTGTCTTGTGTAGGTAGGTAAATTAGCCTGTTTCATGCAGTATTAGATCTAATATTTGTGTGTTTTGTATAGCTAGGTAGATGAGTCTGTTTCATACAATGTTCTAGATCATCTAATATGTGTGTGTTTTGTGTAGATAGGTAGGTGAGTCTGATTCATTCAGTATTCTACATCTAATATGCAAGTATTTTGTATAGGTAGATAGATGAATCTGTTTCGTGCAATATTCTAGATCATCTAATATGTGTTTGTTTTGTGTAGATAGAGAGATGAGTCTGATTTATTCAGTATTTTGCATCAAACATGTGAGTAGTTTGTGGAGGTAGGTGGAAGAGTCTGGTTCCTTCACCGTTCTAGGTCTAATATATAAGCTTATAAAACCATATTCATATTAAAGGGGACTTTTATATTCATGCAGTGTTGAGCTTTCATCTTGGAATTCTAGACTACAGGAGCAAATTACCATGGGTAATCATCCACAACAATATTTTGTTATAGGTTCATAGGTTCATAGGTTCATACTAGGCTATCTGCCCAAGGGCATTTATAAGCCTAGCCCATAGTTATGTGGCTTTCGCCACCCCTTTAGTTTGAATAAAAACTATGCCTATCATTTTTCTGTGCCTCTGTCAAGCAGTGACACTGAAGTAATCCCTGGGGTATATCTGCGATCTCCCATCCATTGGTCAAGATTCCTCTTGAACAAGGCCAGCGAGGTGCTCTGCCTCACATGTACCGGGATTTTGTTCCACAGCATAGGGAGTCTCTGGGTGATGAATCTGTCCCTCCAGCACATTCTATTTATAACCGTGTCAAGGTTTAAGTCTCCCGCCCTTGTGGTTCTGAGGGATCTAGATTTTTTGAGGTGAAGCATATTCATCAAATCTGGGTTTGACATGGCCTTATATGTCAGGCACAGGTCACCTCTGAGCAAGCGGTATGAGACTGAATAAAGCTGGAGTTCTTTCAGTCGGGCAGCATAAGACATATTTTTGAGACCCTTTATCCTTTTGGTGAGGAACTTTTGGGGCCTTTCAAGCTGCATCAGGTGTCTGGTCAGATACATTCGAACGGGCATTGTACTCAATCATAGGTCTAATGAGTGATGAGTACAGGGGGACGATGACCTTCCTTGATCTAGTTGTGAATCCCTTCATGATCAGGTGGGCGATATAGAAGGTTTTCCTAACTACTTTAGCAACATGAGTGTCAAACGAAGACTACTGTCAACTTGGGTCCCCAGATCCCTGATGACTTTTCTGTGCTCAGTGGATTGTCACCTATATGGTAGCTAGGGGTAACCTTGTTTTTCCCGAAGGGTATGACTATGCATTTTTGGCGTTTAACTTCAGGCCATGGCTCTGGCACCAGTTATCCGTTTCTGTGAGGCCCTTCTGGAGGATATCTGTGTCAGATGTGTTTTCGACTATGGCCCAGTTTGCAGTCATCTGCAAACTTTGTCAGCCATAACCCTCCTGTGTTTGCTTGTACTTCAGAAAAGTAGATGCCGAACAAGAGTGGACCCAGGACTGAGCCCTGTGGGACACCACTTGTGACAGGCTTTGAGTCTGACATGGCTCCAGCAACTCTGACCCTGTGGGTTCTGTCGCTAGCCAGTTTGCAACCCATCTTGTGATGTATGGGTTTACATTCAAGCTGATGAGTTTTTCGATGATACCTGAGTGGGGTATTGTGTGAAGGCCTTTGCCAGGTCGAGGTAGGCTGTATGGACTGCCTTTCCTCATCAATGGCCTTGGTGACTGTCTCGAAAAAGTCAACCAAGTTTAAGAGGCAGGATCTGCCTTTGACAAAGCCAAACTGGGTTGGATCCAAAGTCTGCAAGTTCCCTATGTCTTTATTTATGAGTTCCATTATGATCCTCTCCATGGCTTTGCAGATAAGGCTTGTCAAGCTAATGGGGCGGTAATTTCCAGGGTCTGTGGAGGCACCGCCCTTATAAAGTGGGACCACAGTCGCCGTCGCCACTCCTTGGGTACGTATCCTGAGGTGAGGCTAAGATTAAACAGCTGTCCTAACTGTGGGTTTAATTCCTCGTTGAGTTCATGAAGCACACAGCCGGGGACACCATCCGGTCCCATGGATGCTGTGTTTTGCCTTAGTGAGGGCAGTTCTCACCTGGGCGTTGGAGATGTTTGGGGGCTACAATCCTCTGGAATAGATATCTCTCCTTTGGGGAGGGGAGAAGTTTGCACTGAACCTGTCAGCCAGTATGTTAGCAATGTGTGTAGGTTCAGTAATTTTCACATCATTTTGAACTAATTCTGAGCATATCTGGGAGTTTCCTCCTAGGTTTCTAACATAGCTAAAGAAGGCCTTATGATTGTCTTTAGAGTCCTTGGCGATTTTTCTCTCAAAATTTGCCTTGGATGATTTTATGAGAGCTCTTAGTTTTTACTTATAATGATCAAAGGTGTCTTACCTTTCAAGGATTTTGCTCTATCTTGTAGTAGCTTCCTCCTTTTGTTGTAGAGCTTGTTTATGGCTGGGGTCCACCAGACTGGACGCTTGCCTTTGGTACAGAGAGTCTTAGTTTTGTTTGGGATTGCCTGATCCATGCAGTCCTGTAGGTGCTGGTAGAAGGCATTTGTAACTGATTCAGCGGTTTGAGTAATGTTTACCACTGGCTCAGGGGCCTTAAAGGAGACCACACTAGTTTTTAGAAGTGTGAAATCGGCTTTTGAGAAGTTTTTCACTGTGGTCTTTTTGTTTCAGGTGGGGGCGGGATGAGGACCTCCAGCGAGATTAGTTTATGATCTGATCTCACCAGTGAGGGGTATACTTCCGGTGTTGAACATTTTGATCCCATGTTCGTGATGATGAGATCAAGTATGTTTTCACCTCTTGTGGGGATGGTGACTAGTTGTTCCATGGCATTTGAGTTTATGAACTCCAGGAATCTTTGGGTTAGAGTGTTCGGGCTTGAGTAGTGTTCCCAGTCTATATTAGGGTAGTTGAAGTCACCTAGTATGATGGTGTTTGGAGATAAATTTATCCCCTCCAATGTTTTCAGGAAGGCCATGTGAGGTTCCTGAGTTTGAGAGGGTGGCCTGTAACATGCTACAAATTGCAGAGCAGTCTTGCCTATGGTTAATTGCACCTGGATGGTCTCCGATGCATCGTGCGTTGCCACCAACCTTGAGGTGTGGGTGTCCTTTATGAATATGGACACCCCTCCTTTCTTGGTGTTGTCCGGATTTTGGGGCCGGAACGTATGATATGAGGTGAAACCTGTTAGTGCTGGGGTGCTCTCAGGAGCCTTGAACCAGGTTTCTGTCACAGCACAGACATCGATGTTCTCCATATTGAGAAGGGCCTCGAGTGCGTGCATCTTGAGATTGAGACTTCTGGCATTGAGCAGCATTACCGTTAGTTTTTTTCCTTTTTGGTGTTCTAGGGTGGTAGGTTTAGAATTTGAGCCTTGCTTAAAAAAGGCACTATGGGGGTGGCAAGAGCCTTTGCCAATATCCGGAAGCCCAGGGGTGACAGGTGCAAGCCGTCCCTTGCGAAGCAGCGTGGCTTGTCCAGCATGTCATCCCAGGCAGACAGACATTGGATCCCCTTTGAATGACACCAGAATTTAAGCCAATTATTAAAGCTGATCATCTTATCACTGTATTGTGGCATCATTCTAGGTGAAGGTAGGATACTGCTCAAGGTCAGGGTCATACCTGCCTGGGCTACATAATCAGAGAGCTCCTCGGCGTCCCTTTTCATGTAGTCCAAGGAGGTGCGTCTCAGGTCGTTGACACCAGCGTGGACAATGACTGAGTCGTACTTGTACCTGCTGTTGAGAGACCTGAGTGCTTGCGTTATGTGGCGGATTCTAGCGCCCGACAGGCAGCTTACTGTGACCTTCTCCTTACTCAGTCTGGTGAGCGGGACGTCAGTGTGCCTGACTATGGAATCACCAATGACAAGTGTGTCTGGCATTTTGTTTGGCCTTAAGGGCTGTGACTGTTTGACACTCTGACTGTGTGGTCTATGTGTTGCATGTGTTGGGTCGTGAGGTGGTAGTTGTTTGGGTGTCTGCTTTGGTGGCCTCTGCTGTTTTGGTAAATTTTGACCAGAGCCTCCGAGTATGTCTTTGTGTGAGTATGTGTATGATTTGAAGTTGTGATGGTACCATGTGTGACTGGGTATGTATTGTGTGTGGTTGCCTTCTCCTCCTGTCTGGTCTTGCCAGTCCTATGTTGAGAGAGCTCAACCTCCAGTTTGGCCGTATAGTTGCATCTCTCGCATGTATTTGTGTTTTGTGGGAGAAGGAGAGGATTGTCTGTGTACATGAGGCAATTGTAACATTGCCTCAATATTCCCAGGTTCACCAGTTGAGCTGGAGAGGACACTAGCAACTGATCCCTCGACATACTAGAAGTAGTAGATAAAGAACTTTCAAAGGACTCGGGGGAAGTGGGTTTTGGGCTGGTGGGGTACTATCTATAATAAGAGTGCTTTATCAAGGTGCAAGTACTGTAGGAGTAAGTGCTAGGCTTTACAGATAGAGAATAGTCTACTTGGGAATCAAGTAGAGATGAACTTTTCAGTTATAGGATATGCTGGTTAGATCAGCAGTACAGTTTAGCGTGTTTTATAGCAGGGGCTGAAGGGAGCTAGGAATTGGCCCAAACGACCAATGGACTACTAGTTTCTGGCTGAAACTTCACCAAATCGGACAAAAGGCGCTCAGTGCTTCCACTCCCACTGGTAAGCAAAGAAACTTTCCTCCTTCCTAATAAGGCAATGGATCAGTAACAGGAACTAAAAACAAAGCCCAGGGATCAGCAACTCTGAAACTGGACTACTCTAGTTCAGTAAAGTGGGAAAACAAGAGATTTTTTGTTTTATTACAGAGATAAGGAAAAAACAGACAGTAAATGCTATAAATGCTGTAAATCGGCTAGCACTTTAGTGTGTAGCCTACAGAAACAATTTGCAACAATTAGTAACTTAAAGTGCAATAAACAGTGTAAAATGCAGAAATCACTTAAAGTAGCAGTAAAACAGGCGAAATGCAGTCGCTAGCTTAATAACAGTGGGAAAGCCACAAAAATACTTATATCTGGTAGAAAGTCACTCTTTTAGCTCTCTGCTGCTTGGATCACTCTGCAGGCCACCACGAGGATCTGTGCAGAGTTGGTACAAGCTGGAAAACACGTGTTTAGCGTGTTTTATAGCAGGGGCTGAAAGGAGCTAGGAATTGGCCCAAACGACCAATAGACTACTAGTTTCTGGCTGAAACTTCACCAATTCGGACAAAAGGCTGCTCAGTGCTTCCCACTCCCACTGGTAAGCAAAGAAACTTCCCTCCTTCCTAATAAGGCAATGGATCAGTAACAGGAACTAAAAACAAAGCCCAGGGATCAGCAACTCTGAAACTGGACTACTCTAGTTCAGTAAGGTGGGAAAACAAGAGATTTTTTTTTTTTACAGAGACAAGGAAAAAAAACAGACAGTAAATGCTATAAATGCTTTTAAGTGGCTAGCACACTTGAGTGTGTTAGCCTACAGGTAAAATTAAGCAACAAATAACTTTTTAAGAGTGCAAAACAGTTAATCAACACAAAACAGTTTAAATAGAATGCAGAGCTGTATAAACAGGCTAAGATGCAGTCGCTAAGCAGTAAATATTCAAAAAGCCAGAAAAAAATACTTAAATCAGTTATAGCAAATACAGTTATAACAAATGCTCTGAAATATACTGTATATTTCCAATATGTTTGAGAAGGACAGTCAGAACACAAGAAGGTTCAGGCTAGGAAGAAAAAAAAGTTTTGTTTTACTTTTTGAAAAGGTAAAAAGGAGGAACAGAAGGCCTTATCAAATGTTCTCTCTGTATTAAGAAGACTGAGCTAATGACACTAGACTGGGAGGTGTGTCACAGTAGGGGCGGGCAACTGCAAAGCCACCAAGTATAAGAGCAAGACACCAACAGGGAGGGAGGGTGGGACAAAATAGCCTAAGACAACAAGCTATGAAAGTTTTAAACAGAAAAAGATTTCTGAAGATTCTGAATAGACAAAGTGCTTTATATATATTAAATTATAAAAACAGTAATCTGTTAAAATAATCAAAAAATACTTATATTTTGTAGCTCAGTTTGCGTCAAACAACTTCTCCAGCCTGCACCAAAGACCAGAAACACAACTTTTTTTACAAGAACACAAAAGAACCAGCCCCCACTAGCCAAGAGATAATTACACAGAGTAAATGTTTCAGTTTATACAATAGCCTAAGACAACAAGCTATGAAAGTTTTAAACAGAAAAAGATTTCTGAAGATTCTGAATAGACAAAGTGCTTTATATATATTAAATTATAAAAACAGTAATCTGTTAAAATAATCAAAAATACTTATATTTTGTAGCTCAGTTGGTCAAACAACTTCTCCAGCCTGCACCAAAGACCAGAAACACAACTTTTTTACAAGAACACAAAAGAACCAGCCCCACTAGCCAAGAGATAATTACACAGAGTAAATGTTTCAGTTTATACAATAGCCTAAGACAACAAGCTATGAAAGTTTTAAACAGAAAAAGATTTCTGAAGATTCTGAATAGACAAAGTGCTTTATATATATTAAATTATAAAACAGTAATCTGTTAAAATAATCAAAAAATACTTATATTTTGTAGCTCAGTTGGTCAAACAACTTCTCCAGCCTGCACCAAAGACCAGAAACACAACTTTTTTACAAGAACACAAAAGAACCAGCCCCCACTAGCCAAGAGATAATTACACAGAGTAAATGTTTCAGTTTATACAATAGCCTAAGACAACAAGCTATGAAAGTTTTAAACAGAAAAAGATTTCTGAAGATTCTGAATAGACAAAGTGCTTTATATATATTAAATTATAAAACAGTAATCTGTTAAAATAATCAAAAAATACTTATATTTTGTAGCTCAGTTCTTGGTCAAACAACTTCTCCAGCCTGCACCAAAGACCAGAAACACAACTTTTTTTACAAGAACACAAAAGAACCAGCCCCCACTAGCCAAGAGATAATTACACAGAGTAAATGTTTCAGTTTATACAATAGCCTAAGACAACAAGCTATGAAAGTTTTTAAACAGAAAAAGATTTCTGAAGATTCTGAATAGACAAAGTGCTTTATATATATTAAATTATAAAAACAGTAATCTGTTAAAATAATCAAAAAATACTTATATTTTGTAGCTCAGTTGCGGTCAAACAACTTCTCCAGCCTGCACCAAAGACCAGAAACACAACTTTTTTTTACAAGAACACAAAAGAACCAGCCGAAAAATGAGTCTGCATAATCGTGCTTTTTAGGTGTCTTGATGACATTCTGTAGGAACCTGAAAACTTTTTACCACATAGTGTTCCATGCAGTCATCCAGTGGATAGATGAGTTAGAAAAGAAGAAAAACGAATTGACTGATGCCTGATCATTGTCTATAGACTGGCATTCAAGTTAAATGCACCTAAAAAATGGAATTGTTAGGAACTTAATCGCACACTTGAGAGGGAAGGTGGTCTGAGTATTTGTTACCTGATGTTGCTAGTTGAAGAGTGTAACTGTATAGGTACTGATTTATGTATGGGTGTACGTATAGTAAAGAATATGTTCTGCAGTAGACTTCACTGGAGCTTCTCTATGCTAGTCCAGTGTTAAAATGAACATGCAAAGCCGTTTAATTAGGATATGGCTTGTATGATGTTCAAGAAAAGTTAAGTTTTATTTGTAGATGATATTATCTTGATAACCATTGAAAAGGGCATTTTGGTTTGGTGGAACATTTTAAGACAGTTTTCAAGTCAGTTTTCAGGATGTAAAATTAATGAAGATAAAAGAAAGGCTTATGTATCCGCACATGAATTGGTTTGGCAGTACCCATATTTATGAGAACACGATAAAATGAAGTATTCAGGTCTATAGATTAAAGAGGATTCTTTTATGGCAGCTAAGGATATATGGGGAGATACAAAGTAAAATAAAATGCAAAAAAATGATAAACCGGAAGCTCTTGATTATGCATGTAGATAGTAAGATAAAGCAGTAAAAATGTTTTTAGTCCCTTTACTTTTATGTGCAGGTCAGGCATATTTATATCAACTAGCGATGTTATGGACAAAAATTAATAAAGAGCTGAAGGAGTTTATTTGAGAGGAATAGAGGGCAAATGTTAAGAGGGCTAAGTTGATTTTCCTAATAGAATAAGGTGGTATATGACTGTGATTTGAAAGGATTCATTAAAGCTATGCAGTTAAGGCTCTTATACATAATACAATTAGAAGGCTATAAATCAAAGTGAACAGAATAATGATGAAGAGGGGGTAAAAAATTAGAAGAGTGTAGGGTTCTGAATGCAAATCTTTAAGGAAGATAACAACAAAACAGAACATTTTATTCATAAAGCAGCAGAAAGTATTTTAAGAACTTGGCCAATATAGGATTGGAGAAAGATTTTACCAAATAGGAATGACTGCAGATGGGGGTATCAAAATAGGCAATAGGGGGTTGGAATTTACTGGAGAAAATTAGCAAAGGAACCAAGGTATGGGAGGCAAAAAAAAAAATAACAGAAGGGAAGGTAATAGAGTAGGATGAGGCCAAGAAGTTTGGACAGTAGGTTACAGACTGCCTTCTCTACCACGTATTGATACAGAGTCTAGGCAAACAGAAAGGGATAGGAGAGTGCCAAGGGAAAGACCAGCTCTAGTAGACTTTTTAGTTGAGTCTAGAGCATAAGATTCTGTTAAAAAATGGAACGGTAGTATGGCATGTAGAATATTGCATTGTAACTATTAGAATCAAATAGAGGATGTTAGAAAAGATTGGGAAGAGAGACTGGAAAAGCAGTTTCCAAAGGAACAATGGGAATAACATCTGTATGGCTTCCAAGTATTCAACAAAATCCAGAAGGTTTAGGATTGTTGCTTACAAGTATTTGAAAAGTATTTCTGTACCCCAAGTAGACATCAGAAAATTTTTCTCAGAGAGATAACAAATGTTGCAGGTGTGATGGGAAAGAGAGAGGTAACTGGACACATGTTTTTGGGAATATAATGAGCTGGCAGATTTTAAAAAATCCCTAAAGAGTACTTTGTCAAAAATGTTGGTGGAGAAAATCCTTGTAACTAAAAAAAATCTTCTTTTTAGCTGTTTCACAGGATATGAATTGCCAAGACATAGTTAAGGTGATACGACGTTTAATGCTATTAGCTGCCGATAAAAGCAATTTCTAGAAAACAGAAATCAAAATTCTAACTAGCCATACTTGAAGTACTGAATATTGTAGCACAGATAAAAGAATAGGAAGCGGGATCTTTAGAAAAGAGAACAACAAATTACTTAGAAGTAAATGGAATTTGTAGGAACAACACATGCAGAAATAATGTTCAGGGGGATGAGTGAGGTTTAGGGAAAGGTATGAATTGAGCAGTTTATGTAATATTGGAGTGAATGGTAATTGTTAAAAAGAAAACAAATATATACTACATGAAAATAATGAACATGTTCTTGTGCTTTATTTTCATTTCAGTTAATGACGTGTATCCATGTCATTGTTTAAAATGTAATAAAGATGTTTAAAAAAACAAGCAAATTTAGTACAAAACCTTGCATGATTGAAAAAAGAAGATAAATAGAATTAGTGATCCCGAAAGCATACTGAGCAGCTACACTGAAGCAGCATTATTGAATGAGGAGATTTGAATGTGTTTATATTAAATGTGGATTGAGAACTGGATAAAGCAGAGATATGACTGGCATGAAAGGGCAGACAGCAAAAGACAGAAAGAGCAAAGTAATTACGGTATGAGGTGCAGGACAGACTGAGAGGTCAGGTAGAGATTAATAACACATTCACAGAATTCTGTAACTCCCTGTACATATCACATCTTTAGTATATTTTGACTCAGAGTGGTTGTGATGGAAGCTGATGCTAGTTTTCTGTGTCAAGCCGAACTGCAGGATGTATAATAATAGCTCTTGATAGAATGGAAAGCAATAGATGCAGAGTGGAGACTTCCGTTTTGGAAAGAGCACCAGTCCATGATTTGATGATCCTTTCTGGAGCATTACATAAATGTGTAATCAACAGTCTGTGAGCTTTTTATAGCCATACTAGAGGAAGTGCTCACAGTGGGGAATGTTGCATCTGATGAGAGGAGGTCCATGCTGTGCGACCACTAAAGTCATATGTTCTCAGGTTGCAGTTAGCTGTGTTGGCATTGAAGGATAAAGCGTCAACTGAGACCTAGGATGCCTGTTGAAGCTAGCTTGAGGGGAAAAGAAGGAAGGATATGGCTTTGCCGGCGCATCTCTGTTTGGGGGAAGGGAGCTATACACATGTCTGGGCATGTGTTCACACTGTAGAGTCCCTTGTGGATACTGGAGATCAGGCAAACTTGATTCCAAATGATGCAGAGCATTCTTGAGGGATTATGTCATCAGTGGAAGCAAGAAACATGTCCTTTGCATTCTGAACTTTGAAACAGTTGCTGGAATCAGAAGAGAGGTTTGGGATTTAAAGCCACAATCCTTATTGGCTTCAGATGGGTGATGGCTCCACCTTTCATTGTTCGGCCCTCACTTCTTGAAGGAATGGATGAATTGTTTACAGCAGACGAGAGAGGGAATTAAAAAAAATAACATTACCAGGTTGTTAGGCTCCCTCCCCTAAATCATTTTGCACCTTTGTGCCACGCCTTTCTAGTAGTTTGTTGTCTTGTTCACACTTCAATGAGACAAAAATGGCCACAGGTTGACCAGTGATCTTTTGTTCTTCTTATCTTTTCCTCCTCATCTATTTTTCCTGACAGAAAAGTCTTTCTTCTGTTTGGGACTAGGCACATTACACATTGTCAGAATGGAACGTTGACTCCATTGCTATATGTGTGAGTGGAAAACTCCTTTCTAAAATGCATTTATCACATGCTAATATTGCCTTTAGGATTTACACATCATTTATAATCATTTATCAGTGCTCTGAGTTTTCCATATCTTCATTAAAAAATAGGTTCCTTATATAGAATAAAGCCATTTCTAAGTGATTCCACCAGACATGCCATCTGCAGAACTCACCTTCTGTCCACCCTCTTATATGCCTCACCCATTTTCACTAATTTAAGAAAATGTGATTTGAGCAAACTAGATTCCTGCTTTTATAAGCCAGATTTGCTTCCAACCAACCTGCAAGAACTCGTCACTGCAAAGTACTGAACCAACTCAACTGGATGGAACTTCCCAACGTTTTAAACTTTAATCAACTATTTATAACTTATTCTACCCTGCATCACCCAGACAGCTGTCCATCCATTAACAACCTAGTACAGCCCTATTCCAGCAGTAGAACATTAAGGTCTTCTAATAAATTGCTTCTGAAGGTCACTAAGTCAAACAGTAGCTACGGGGATTCCCTGTATTCATACAAACTAGCCAAAGCATGAAATGACGTACCTCAAAATATGCTCAACAGTAGCAACACAACCAAATTCCAACAACTGCTGGGGGAACATCTTCATAACACTTGGCTTTGCTCCTGCACTAATCCTGGGTAGCTGCCCTAAACAGGCAGTGTTCTCCTACGCCTTATCTCACTTTCCTCCTTACTCCTTCTCCTCCTTCAGTTGCCTGCTTCTGTTTTTATCTCCTTAGACAACTGCTTCCACAGCCCTTGAACTTTATCTAGTTTGTCTCAAACGTTTATTATTGTACATCCTATTTAAACAAATTTTGTATTTTTGTAGCCTTTTTTTGTAATTTGTTACCTCATATTAATTTCTCAACATGCATCTTATATGAATATTGTACTGTGAACATGTATTCTTATATGATTATTGTACTGTGACAACATTGTACTCTGTGGAGCTTTTCTCGCCAGGCCTCCGCTGAAAAGAGCTATTTTAGGCCCAGCCAGACTTTCCCAGTAAACAAATGGAAATAAATAAAACACCATCTAAAGTACCAGTTTTAATCAAAGATATTGGCAAAGCTACTGTTTCTTTTCTTTCAGTTTTCTCAAGTAACAGAAAGCATAGATCTGATATTGTTAATCCTTATTCATTCCTTACGCCTGGGTTATCGGTTCCAACCTCGGAAGTGAGTCCGGCCATCTTCCAAGCTCGCGACAGCCACAACTCTCAAGCTAAACTCTTACCTACAATTCTTTTCTCCCTCTTACCCCAGATTTTGTTTGCCGCATTGCCATTCAGTCGTGTCAAGCCATTTCTCTTGAGCTAAGTAAACTTCTTTGATAATACTTTATCATATTGCAGTTATTCTCTGTTCTAATGTTGTTAAATAGTTCTCTTACCCTGTCGTATCTTGCAACTCTTTTATTGTTTTTTTTCTAGCCCTTCTTTCTTCTTACCGTGAGGTAACTCCTTTACCATCATTGGTAAAATCTTTCCTGCTTTACCTTCGGGTATTTCTCGTACCATTGTTGGTACCTTCGTCTTTCCTTTTCTTTCTTCCTCCTATCATGGCAGAGAAAAAAGGTGGTTCAGGGATTTAAAAGATGTGTGGATTGTGGGCATAAATTGTCTATTTTGGATGCACGTGCATTATGTGTTTACTGTTTGGGTGTGCCTCACTTGACTGTTGACCCGCCTTGTGGGATTTGTGCTAATTTTTCAAACAGGACTTTGGTAGAAAGGAAAAATAAACAGATTTTAAAGGGACTACTTAAATCTTCCTTTTCAGAGGCTATTTCTGGGTCGGAGGCTTTAACCCCTCCTAGTTCCCATAAGAAAAGAGATGAACACAAGAAGGCCAAGTTTCTCCCGTCGTCTCCTGCTGGGGACAACCAGGAACCGAGACCTAAGAAGGCCAAACTTTCTAGTTCGGATTTGACTTCCTTGGCCCTGAGGCTTTCGGTGCCTAGATCTTCGGCACCGAAGACTTCGGCACCTACCGTTACTTCAGCACTGAGTTTTGTGCCCTATACCTCATCAGAACCGAGGCGCCCCTCGGTTCAGACTACCTTACCGGCACCAACCTTTTCCTCAATGCAGACCTGTCCGGCGTCGATGACTGTTCCGACATCTTCTCCTACTTCGACTCTGACTATTTTCATGGCACCGACTATTCTCTCGGTACCGACCACCTCTTTTTCCACACAGACTCTTTCGGCACCTACCATAGTGCCAGTTACCACTTCGGCACCAACCTCATCAGTGCAGACCTTGTCTTCGGCACCGAGGACTTCATCGGTGCAGACACCAGTAGTACAAGCCTTAACGGCTCCATTATTTTTAGTGCAGTCACCTATTTTAGCACCGTCCAAAGACCCCTTTGTGGGCACCGAGTTTCCTGCATCCCTGGATAGACCTGACTCCCCTTCAGCTGTGTCTGTGAGATCCACTAGAAGCCTCTCGAAACATGATGTGGTGCGCCTTATGGATCAATTGCTTTTGGCCAGAGGTATCCAACCCTCCAAGAACTACTCTTCCTTTGGAGGTGATCACCCTTCTCCATGGACTCCTACTTATTCTCCTCCTTCATTGCCTTTAAAGCCCCCTGCTGTAGCACAGACTTCCCTCACTTCGGCTCCTTTCATGGACCTCACTAAGGAGTCGCAGTTGCCTTTGTGGCAGGAGAGACTTGTCACTCCATTCACTGCTCTGGATGCTAGCTGTGATGTACGTACCCCTGTTTTTCACAGCAATCCAGGGACTCCGTGTCAGCGGACTGATTTGCTTGAGCTGGGTGTGACTTCTTCGGGTAGATCAGCCTTCCAACTCATGGAGAAGGCTCTTGCGTTTGTTGAAGATCCTGTGCTATCAGTGCCCCTGCCCTCCTCTGGGCCAAAATTTACACAAGGTACCTCTGGTGGACACCAGGTACAAGGGCCTGTCTTCTCCAGATTCTCCAGTGAGGAAGTTCATCGCAAGAGTTTGTGTAAGAGGAAGCACGGGGACTCCCCAGAAGAGTCCCTCACAGAAGACACAGACTTTGATAATGGGGAAGGGGCCCCTCGGTCACCCTCTGAGGTATCCTTTGGAGATATCCTCGAAATACTTAAGCAGAGAGGTGATTGGCGGCCCTCTAACCTGACCTCTGAAGAGTCTGTGTTCCTGCAGGCCTATTGTGCCTGACCCCCTACCTCTTGGGTTACTCCACCTGTCGACAACCTTGTCTGGTTCATTGTGCAGCGTGCATGGAAGGCTCCTGATGCCGTTGATGCCATTCTCCACAGGCCAGATAAAATCCTGTCCCCTCCAGATAGTGAGCCTCACTGGTCCAAAGGTCTTCCTGTAGATGCCTTGGTGGTGGCGGCCGCAACAAAGAAGGAGCTGGCAGAAGAAAGCCAGACTGTCCACCCACCCAACATAGAGTCCCGGGCGCTGGTCAGATTAGGGAAGCGTACCTTTGCATCAGCAACCTTTGCTGTCAGTTCCCTGAATTATATGGCACATTTTACCAGGCTTCAAAGAGACTTAATTTCTGAGATCTCTGAAACCTTGGCCGGAGCTGTGTCTGATGAGGTCCGGGATAAAGTGGCCTCACAGTTAGCCACCCTTGAATCGATTTCTAACTCCTCCATGTGTCTGATTTCTCACGCATCCGAAGGAGCAGCTAGAGCAGCAGGTGCAGGCATAGTCATGAGACGGCATGCACCCGCTGCTGTAGCTGCTCCTTCTGATGCGTGAGCAGTGGGTGCAGGCATAGTCATGAGACTGCATGCCTGGATGCACTTGTGTGATTTTGCAGAATTTTTCAAGACTTCCTTTCTGAATGCTCCCATTGAAGCCTCTTCATTGTTTGGACCCAAGGTTAAAGACACAGTGGCTAGGTGTGAACAGGATGGTAAGACCCTTTCTGCCGTGGGTGTCTGCTATTCTTCCCCTCAATGGGCTTTCTCCAGAAATCAGTCCTACCAGTGCTCCTGAAGAGTGGCCTAACTGCTTTCCTCTGGAAGCGGTTGGGGTCCTTTCTCTTTGTACCCTTCTGCCTGGCTAACCATTACTACCGATTCTTGGGTACGAGAGATAATAACCAGAGATTATCATATTCCCTTCGATCTTTGTCCTGCCTCACTAAGGATGTTCCACCCAGTCAAAGGGTAGAAGCAGCATTAGAGATTTCAAAGCTGCTAAGAAGAAGTCATCCAACCAAATAATCCCACCAGACCAGATAGGATCCAGATTCTACTCAAGATTATTTTTAGTGCCAAAAAAAGACTGGGGACTGGAGACCAATTTTGGATCTCAGTGTGCTAAACAAATTCGTAGAAGTACAGAAATTCCAGCTGGTCACAATATAGTCTATCCTCCCATTATTGGAGGCAGGCGATTGGATGTGCTGTATAGGTCTTCAAGATGCGTACTACACTACCACAGAAAGGTGGACAGACCATCGAGAAGATTCCTTCGCTTCCGTGTGGGAGCCAGTCATTACCAGTTCCGAGTACTGCCCTTCGGACTCTCTACAACCCCCAGAGTGTTCACCAAGTGCATGGCAGTTGTCACAGCTCACCTGCGACTGCAAGGATTCCGGGTGTTTCCATACCTAGACTGACTTATCACCACTCCCACCAGACATCTATTGGAAAAAGCCTTGGCATACTCTCTTCACACCACAGAAAGTTTAGGTATAACTATAAACTAGCAAAAATCCAACCTATCCCCATCCTAGTCCATAGATACAAAGAACTGCATGGCATCAATCCCAGAGCGCAGAATCTTAAGGAAAAACAACAACTCATACACATCCTCTCAAGAGGAAAGATCGACAGCACATTCTATTCTCCATCTGTTGGGTTCCATGGCAGCTTCCATCACCATTGTCCCCCTTGCGAGGTTTCACATGAGGCTTTTACAATGGTTACTACTCAGCCAGTGGTACCCTTTTCAGTTTCCTCTCTCATCCCAGGTTCGGGTGACTCAGAGATGCAAACAAGACTTAATTTGGTGGATGTCGCAGAACCCGTCACAATGGTCTCGCCCCTTCACAACCCAACAGCCCAAAGCCACAGTGACCACGGACGCTTCCCTGATGGGGTGTGGGGGGCCTTTTTTAGGGAAAGACAGTCCGAGGCACGTGGTCGGACCTAGAGGCTCATCTGCATATAAATGTCCTAGAACTGAGGGCGGTGCTTCTAGCGTTGCAAGCATTTCATCCCCTCCGTCAGGGACTATTGCAGTACAATCGGACAACATGGCTGTAGTCTGGTACATCAACAAACAAGGCGGAACCAAATCCTACCCACTTTGTTGGGAGGCCATGAGGATATGGCAATGGGCGATGGCTACCAACCGCTTTCTTTTAGAAACGCACATTCCCAGGAGTTCCAACGTGATAGCAGACAGATTGAGCAGGTGCATTCTGCACCCACATGAGTGGTCTCTGAATCCTGTTATAGTGGCGGAGATTTTCAGCCTCTGGGGTTTCCCTTGCTGCGACCTTTTTGCATCCCCAACCAACTACAAGTGCAGCAATTACTTCGCCCTGATTCCCCCTCAGGGACAGTCACCCAGGGATGCTTTAGTCCGCGATTGGGCCTCGGGCCTGCTTTATGCCTTTCCCCCTCTTCCTCTCATTCCCCAGTTCTTGAAGAAAGCCTGCCGGTTGAAGAGCAAGATTATCCTCATTGCGCCATATTGGCCTCAGCAAATTTGGTTCCCCTTCTTATGGCTTCACCTGCTAGATCAACCATGGATTTTCGATCCAACTCCAGATTTGATCTCCCATCCGCAGAACCTCATTCACCCTAACCTGAACAGCCTGAAGCTCACAGCTTAGCTCCTCCACTTCTGGTGATTGCCAGGCAGACTGATCTTTCTTCCCCAGTACATGACATTCTTATTGCATCTCATAAGTCTTCCACCAGAACTACTTATCTCAGCAAGTGTAAGAGGCTTACCATTTGGCTGAAGGAAAAAGAGACCATTTTTCAACACCAATGCCGGTGGTACTGGAGTACCCGCCCAGTTTATTCCAATCCGGCCTATCTGCTTCTACCATTTGAGTTAATCTGGCTGCGATATCTAATTTTCACAATGGTGTCCATGACTCTTCTCTTATGTCACACAAATTATGCAAGACTTTTCTAAAAGGCGTAAATTGTTTGAAACCCCCTTTTAGAGAACCTAGCCAACCATGGGATCTGTCTTTAGTCCTGCAAGCGATGACTGCGGCTCCTTTTGAACCAGCTTTTTCATGCAACCTCAAGTTTCTTTCTTGGAAAACTTTGTTCTTGGTTGCCATTACTTCTACCAGACGTATCTCTGAACTTCAAGCTCTGTGCATCAAACAGCCTTACTTAATCTTTCATAAAGATAAAGTGTCATTGAGAACTAATTCTTCCTTCCTGCCAAAAGTGATCTCTGAAATGTCCATTAACCAATCCATTCAATTGCCAGTTTTCTTTCCCAATCATTCTAACAGAGGAGAGTATTGCCTACATACCCTTGACATTCACAGGCAACTTTGTTTCTATCTGGACAGAACTAAGGCTCCTCGCAAATCAGATCAGCTGTTCCTGGCCTGTTCAGGTCCTAGACTTGGATGTGCTGTTTCTAAGGTCACATTGGCTAAATGGTTAAAATGGTTAAAAGACTGTGTAACATTTATTTATAAAACTCACAATATCCCTCTAGCCGTTAGGGCTCATTCCACTAGGTCGGTCTCAACTTCTGCAGCCTTTCATGCTACAGCTTCTTTATCTGACATTTGTGCAGCTGCAACTTGGGCTAGACCCCATACCTTCATCAGCCATTACAAATTGGATTTGGCCTCCAGAGGAAGAGCGTCCTTTGGTTCAATGGTGCTCAGGAATGTCCTTCCATGAGAGCCTCCCAGGGATAAAGGTAGCTGGGGACTCTGTCCCAGGCGTAAGGAATGAACAAGGATTAACAATATCAAATAAAGAAGTTATGTCTTACCATAACATTCCATCTGTATTGTTGATCTTCGTTCAGTCATTACGACCCTCCCTCCCCCCCCCTCCTGAGGTTTATAGTGGATCTGATCATCCAGTTCCGTTAGGTTCTTTGACCACAAGTAGCCTCTACTTCCTTTGACTTGCAAACTCAATCTGGGGTAACAGGGAGAGGGTAATTGTGGGTAAGAGTTTAGCTCGAGAGTCTGTGGCTTTCATGAGCTTGGAAGATGGCCGGCTCGGTCGGAACCGATAACCCAGGCGTAATGACTGAACGAGGATAAACAATACAGATGGAACATTATGGTAAGACATAACTTCTTTTTCTAGATTCTATGGATCACCTTCACTGTTGCCAAGAGGTAGAGAAAGGTACACTATCATTTGTGTTAGCTTGTTGCCAAGCTTAGCCATGCAGTAGGATATCACACATGCGCAAGTGCACTGTCTGTCTTATACAAGTGAAACACTTCATCATACAAGAATCATTGCTTGTATACTGCTTCTGAAAAATGCATTGCAAATGAATGATTCTCTTGCTGTCCAATGTAATATAAGCTTTCTCTGGTTGCAGCCTTTTTTGAAATGATTAATAAGTAGAGGAAAACAATACTTATAATTTTGTCCTTGTCAATACATTGCATACTGAAGTCTTTTGTCCAAGAGCTTCCAGACTCACCCTGTCCCGTTCTGAGTGCTGTCTTTTGCATTTTTCCTTTTCAACATCATCCTGGGGGTAAGTCCTCAGAATGTGGTGCAGCATTCAAGATGCAGCCTGAGCATTGCTTTGTGCAGGGTAACACAACATTGCACTGTATCTTGTCAGTAGTAATCCATATGCATCGTACTATCCTGCAGACTCTCCCTGTTGCCTTATGAAACTGTCAGCTATGACTGGTGAGACACCCCCACTACGTGCAGGCAAATGTGTACACACACACACACACACACACACACACACACACACACACACACACAAAACAGTTAATTCTTATGGCAGACAGTCAATTGTTCACTATTGATTACTTCTGTCTTGTTCTCCAGTAGTATTTCCAGGATTCTGTTATCGTTCAGTCGGACTCACGGGTTTGTCTTCTGCTTCCTTTTCCCGTCTTCATGTCTGAGCTGTGAGATCCCTGTGACTGCTTCAGTCCTGTGATCATTCTGAGTATGAAGTGCCAGATAGACTTGGTAACTGTCTAGTATCTTAAATGACTTTCCTTCTGGAATACTTTTAGTGCTGCTCCCACACATAAGGCTCACATCATTTACAAAACAATCTCTGCATTCATCCACGTGCCTTCCTTCCTCTGTCCCTGCCTTTGTTATTGGCCCTTCTGTAGCTTGATACTCTTTATGGATCAGAGCTGCTGTCATAACCTACAAGGGTCTCGCCACTCGCTGGCTCAAGTGTCTGACCTGAATTTCAGAGCTGAACACTTTTACTGCATGGACAAGTTGACATCAACTAACCTCAGATATCTTCACTTATCTTGTATATAGGTAGCATCTGGCCATGTTATGGTCAGTTCTTTCTTGCATAATATGTGTTTCACTGCAAGACAGTGCATCACAGTTAGGCATCAGTCCAGTTCTAATACTGTGGGATATTGAGAGATAGGTAACCCATTGAGGGCCCTTTATTTTCCCTCCTATTTTTACATATGTTGATTATTTGTGAGCTGATCTCCAGGAAACAGAATTCCAGACATAGAAGTGTGAGGTGTGTACATTGCTGGCAAAGCCACCAAGTGTGTTTGTAAGCACCAAGTACCACAGAAGGGCTTCCATCTTGAGTGCATTTTATGCCTAGGTACAAGTCATGATATAGGTATCTGTAGTATCTACTGTTTCATCCAAAGACCTTGAAGAGAAATCAGGAAGCCCACCAGGTAAAACAGCTCAGACAGAGGCTCACTGCTTTGTTCAAATCATTTGCCAAACCATTAAAAAAGAAAAGAGAGAGAGAAGTGGATCCAGGGTGCGTATACCATCGAAAGAACAGATCATCAAATGGCATTTTATCGAACATGGCATTTGTCAAACTGTTCTTACTGGGATCGCATTATTGTGGGGATCAGGAAGTTTGCCCTTTCCCCACTGTAGTGCAAGCTTGCATTTGGTATATATAATTAGCAAGGGGTTTGATGAATGGCATTTCTGATAAAATGCCATTCAATGATCTGCAGGTCTTGATGATATAGACCCGTGCACCCGTGGGCTTTGGAACTTCATCAGAAACCCTCAGATTTGAGGGTGTCAGCTCTATGGAGTCACTTGTACTACCTGTGAACCTGATGCCTGTTACCTCCAAGATTTCTGATATTATCCCTTGGGAGGATGTCATGCCTGTGGCCCCTTGCAGCCCCACTGGACCAAAGACCAGATGTGTTATTCTCTGTCAAATGCCAGACCACTGATATTTTTTCTGGAATGATATCTGGTTGTCAAAGAAGGGGCAAGGAGAATCCCCATATCAGTAATGGACCACAGCTGTTTGACAGCGAATGTTCCCCACCAGAAGCAGTAAGGCAGCACTACAGAAATTGTTAGTATTTCTTTCAGCCCTCACTGCTTGCCGCATAAGCTTTTGTTTCTGAGCTTCTGCATGTAATATACATTAAAACGTGAGTCTGAGCATATCCCAATGTTACGTGGATTGTGCTGCTGTTTATGAGCGCTTTACTGCAGTGATCCAAACATTCCTTTAATAATGTTTTCCTCTCATATTTGTCTGTCATTTTCATAACTCAGTGTCATTACTCTTCAAAGCAAACTTTTCTGTGCCACTGGTAGACCTTTTTTTTCTTAAACAAGTCCTAAACAGTAAGCATACCACACAAACAGCGAAGGAGCTGGCAGACCATACTTTTGAGGGGATTTTGTAAGTATGTACTCCACTTAAATCTAGTAAATACAAAAATATTATTCTTTTTATTCTTGGAAGAGCAGCCAAGGTTTGGTGAACTGGGCATGTGCAAACTGATTGGTTTCTACTAGAAAAGGTGGCCTTGCCCTTGCCTGCTTTGCTCCCATGCCACCTCAAATTTAAACTAACCTCACTGCAGCTTACTTTCCCATCCCGTCAACACATACTTAAAGCCATATCATTCCAACCATATTTTCAAACCTCTTTTCCAGATGGTCTTGTAAAGTCACATACTCAAACTACTAGAAAACAGCACTACTACTACTACTGTACTATCCCAACTGCAGTATCTTTCCACATAAAAATAAACGGCAGTTCATTAAGTAAGCTGCAGTTCCATCCAGAGTCCTGCATAGTCATCAGCACACATTCATATCAGAATTAGAAATGTACAGGATATGAAATGGGATGAAGTAACAGCCAGAGAAATTGAAATAAAGTTAAGAAAAGCCTCTAACTGGAAAAACCCAGGCCCAGATGCAGTACCTAACTTTTGGTTAAAAGTATTAACATCTCTGCACAAAGATTTAGCCATGAGTAAGAACTATTTATATGCACACCCCAAACAGACAACAACCTGGCTAACAACAGGAAAAACAATACTCCTACTTAAGAGTGAATCTGCAAGCTACCCTAAAAATTATAGACCAGTAACTTGTCTTCCGGTGATGTATAAACTATGCACAGGAATTGATGCCAACAGAGTTTATAGTCATTTAGAAGAAAACTTAATTATGGCATAGAATAAAAGGGCAATAAAAGAAAGTCATATGGAACAAAGGATCACTTGTTAAATAAAGTAGTAGTGGAGAACTGTAAAAAGGGGAAGAATCTAAGTATGGCATGGATTGACTGCAAAAAGTATTTGATAGTATCCACATTCATGGATAAAAGAGTGCTTAAAAATGTATAAGATACACCCTACACTGATCAGCTACATTACAGTGGACGTGAAACAGTGGCAGACCACTTTGCAATTAAGCTATGATAAAGGACAAATTATTATCTGAGGCATAAAAATTCAAAGGGGGATATTCCAGGGTGACTCTGCCACCACTGCTATTCTGCCTTGCCCTTAACCCATTAAGCTGTCTACTTAACAACTTAGGCCATGGCTATGATTTGGCTCCTTGGCTCCTGGCTTCTCATCTTCTCTTTATCGATGATTTAATACTGTATATCTCATCAGATGAAGAACTGAAAGTACAACTGCAAGTTGCCAAAACTTTTTCAGATGATATACGAATGGCATTTGGTTTTGATAAATATGCAAAAGCAACCTTTAAAGCAGGAAAACTGCAGCACCAGGAAAATGTCAGTTTGGGACAAGAATGTGATATAAAAGAACTTCAGCAAGACAGTGTATAAATATTTGGGAATTGATGAAGGGTCAACCATAAAACATGAACAAATGAAAATAAAACTTAGTAAGGAATACTTTAGAAAACTTGAATTAATCCTGAAAACAGCACTGACATCTAGGAACAAAATCCAGGCTCTAAACCAATGTGCTCTTCCTGTCCTAGCTTACAGTTTTGGCGTGATTAGATAGGAAAACACAAAGGATGCTTCATGCTCTACCAAATGATTTATAAAAATCAGTGCATACCAAGACTATATATTCCCCATTCTGAAGGAGGCGTGGGCCTCCTTGAAATTGATTACTTGTATAGATCTGCAATCGTGGGACTCAACACATATCTGCTGACCTCACAAGACCCAAAAGTAGTGAAAGTTTTGAAACATGAGGAGAATAAATCTAAGATGACTTCTCTGCTTAATCTAGCAGAAGCATATCGGCATCAAGCAGAAATGGAAGTCAAACCAGAAGTAGATAAAAATCAGGGCAGCAACTGAATGTGCCAAAAAATAAAAGAAAGAATATAAGGTGAAGGACCAGATGAGAAGGCAAGAAGTGTGGAAAATGCATAAATATAGTTGCAAGTATAGAAAACTTCTGGAAGAACCTCATGTTGATCAGGAATGAATGCAGGAATGGTTAAGGAGAGTCAAATTCAAACCAAGAGATGAGAGGTTAATATTGGCGGCCCAAGATAGTGGGCTATGTACACGCTGATTTACAAAGTCCATTGAACACGTGGGAGAAACAGACAACTGTAGGTTTTGTAAAACCGAATTGGAAACTGTCGCACGCTTCATTGCTGGTTGTGGCATATTAATGGCAGAAGGACTGTATATGGAAAGGCATAATAATGTCGCAAAACTGTTGCACTGGGGGTTGTGCAAACATTATGGTATTGAAATGGCTGAAAAACACTGGAAACATGAGCCACAAAGTATCATGGAAAATGATGAAGTTTACATCACATGGGATTACCCATTACCAATAGCTCAAAAGATAGATGCTAGAAAACCAGATATAATGGTCCATGAAAAGAAGACAAAAGTAGCATTGATCATTGAAATTGCCACACCCAGTGACTACAGTGTCTTGCGTACAGAGAGACACAAAGTTATAAAATATCAGGATCTGCAGGCAGAAACGAGAGCAATGTGAAAGAAAGATACCCAGACAGTTCCAATGGTAGTAGTAGAAGCAATGGGTCTTATAAAAAATAATCTACAATCATATTTAGATATGTTACCAATGCATTTTAGCCTCACAGCAAGAAGTTCTACCATTTGATTCTCTGCTGGAGCGCCTTCTGTGTGGCGTCTGCATGTCCTCCCCATGGTCGAGTGACGTTAAAGACATGCAGGTAGGCATGAGTGTGAATGGATGTGCCTTCATTGAAGGTTGATCGTCGGGCTGGCAACTCGGCACTGTAAAAATTCACTGCCAATCATAAGCGGACCGGAGTTCCGCTGTGGCGACCCCTAACCGGGAAAAGCCAAAAGTCTTTCACCAATGCATGTAGCCCTGTACAAATTGCAGAAGGAGTCATTACTGGGCACATTTGGGTTGATGTGAAGAGCACTTTTGGCTGAGATCAAAAATTGAAACAGTACTAATTTTATGAACTTTAATCGTACTTTGTCTTAGGAATGGAGTCCATTCCCATCATGGTATTAGAAACCCAAAAGATTGGGAGAAATTAAAAAAGTCAGAACCGTATACCTTCTGTACACCCTCTAATGGTAGGCTATTGCTTCACCTGTCAACTAACACAGAACTTGTTCCTGTCCTTTTGTTACCTGTACATACACAAGAAACAGTAATGTGGCACATTAGTTCCACTCATATCCCTTCATGCAGCTTTTCAGACTACCCAGTTCTGATAAACGTACCACCATACCCAGCTGTAACCACACAAAGCACTTCTAAATAAACACATGCAATACACATATGTAATATTAGGTGTACTGCATATGAACACTTGTGTAATATTACCTGTATGGTAGTTTAAATACACAGCCTGTGCTGAATACACCTATAAAATGGATGTGTATTACAAAATATCCCTAACTACATCAAAACTTTTTTCTAAACTGTACACTGTCACTCTGCTCTCATCCTTAACAGGACTGTACCAGATGCTGTCAGGCCATGTAAAACTAATTCAGTCCCCATTATCTACACACCAAGCTAACTATAACACCCCTCCACGCATAAAGCACTACAGCTTCAGTATGTCCTTCACAAATGTGTGTCTCATTAACAGTAAATGGTCTCTACTGGAAACCTAGGTTGAACAACATAGACCAAGCATCATAATGGCAATTGGCAATATATGTTTAAAAGACAAGCATTGCACTTCAGGTTACATATGTAAAGCTACAAAAGTTTCTTCAGTAACAGGTCAGGCAGTAGAACAGATGGTGATGTTACTTCTTGTCAAAGAAGATAAACATAGAAGCTTTTTACTGCAGTCAAACCCTTATACTAAAGATAATGAAGCTGACTGACTAATGGTCCAGATTATTTTTAGAAATGCCCTAAATGTCAACATTGCTTTTCCTTCCTTTTCCAGCCTCACAGCATCTACATGACCACTATGTGGATCTCGTCAGCACTATTTCAAGTAAGTATAAAGTAATCATTCTGAGAGACCTCAATCAAAATTTGGTAAGAGCACAAAAAACAAATCTGCAACAACTACGTGAAAAACACCATCTCTATCAGTCAGTCATATAACTTACTAGAACCACCCCACAAACTGGATGTAATATGAATAAACTTTGCCAGTAAATCCCAACACATTGTGTTGTCCTACTTGCTCAGTGAAAACAGTCCATTTATGTCCTCCTGGTATTTCAAGTCAGAGTCACCCAAAATCATACCATAAGTAATTTCCACATGATTCTTCCCTGACCATCTACGACAAACACTAAACACTGAATTTGAAACAGTTTGGACGTGATAATTTTCAATGACAACAATCCAATAACAGCTCTCAGCCAACTTTTAAACATGCTGCATCTCATATAAAAAAACAGTTTCTACCCTGAAAGGAAAATTTGAGTAAAAGGAACAACTTGGTCATGGATAACTCGAGACATCAAGAAGCTTGTAAAGCAACAACAGGTTGCATGGAAACTTTGGAAAACTCCCTAGAAGCTCTCTTCACCCTAGAGAATGCTGATGTCTGTGCAGTCACTGAGATATGGTTTAAAGCTGAGGAGAGCACATCGACAGTGCAAGGTTGTAATGCATTCCACACATTTAGACCAGCTACTACACAGACAGGAACTAAAGATGGAGGTATCTCAATTTAAATCAGAAGTAAGTACAACTCAAGGCTGGTAAAACAGAACAATGCACTTGAGCTTCTCCATGTTCAAATCACCATAGGTAAAATCCAATACCACTTCCTTGCAAGGAGGTAGGTCCCCCTCTATTACCAAGGAAACCCATACCATGTATTTAAACTTGTTAGAAACCGTCACCATCCAACCCAATACCATATTCATGAGTGACTTTAATTACCCCAGTATTAATTGGAAATCCTATATGCCACCAAATGTACAGGCCCAGAGATTCCTGGAGCAGGTTGTCAACACACTAACTAGGGGTGCAACCATGGTGGATCTGGGCCTCACTAATATAGGAGACTGCTGCACACCCACCTAGTATAATGTCTTCCTTGGCAAGGTCAGACCACAAAATGGTCTCCTTTGAAGTAAAAATAAAACCTGGACCCACAGCTAACCCTGGAGTATTCAAGAACTACTCTAAGGCTAACCGGGCAAAATTTCAAGCCCCCATAAACCCTGAGAACACGCCTGCAAATTCAGAACTGTTAACAGAGGCCCTATACAAGCATGTTAATAGCTCCATAGAGGCAGCTGTACTCGCCATGAAGAAGTGCATAACTAACTCAGAAAACATGCCACCCTGCTGGAATCACAAAATCAGTAAGCTGTATAGCTGAAGGAAGAAAGTCATGGCAAAAATTAGGAGGTGCAGCAACCAGCAGGTAAAAGCACTCATCAAACTAAACAAACAACTTAGAGGACAAATAAAGTCTACCAAAGCCAAATTTGAAGTAAACTGACCTCCAAGGACAACCACAAGGCATTCTTTAGCTATGTCCGCAACCTCAAAGGCAATACAGAATTATGTGCCGAGCTCATCATTGTTAATGGAACCACCTATACTGAGCTAGAAGATATAGTAGAACTATTGGCTGACAAATTCAGCTCCACTTTTACCTCAGTCCCCCACCCCCATCCTTCCCTCAGGAAATACCATCAAATATACCCCCCCTGCTATCACCAGAAAACAGATCCTTAATGCTCTCTCTCTCTAAGGCCATGAACACTGCATCAGTGGGCCCAGACAGTATCCCAGGATGCCTTCTGTATAGCATGAAACATGACCTATTAGGCCTTCTGGGTTTGCTATATAACTGTAGCCTCTAATCAGGCATCATGCCTCATGAATGGAGAACAGCAACAGTTATCCCTCTGCAGAAAGGTGGGCTATCTACAGACCCTGGAAACTACACCCAAAAGTCTCACTAGTGTCATATGCAAAGCCATGGAATGAATTATCATGGAAATGATCAATAATAATATAATAAACGTCTGGACACTGGACCCAACCTAATTCTGTTTTGTCAAGGGCAGATTATGCCTACTCAACCTGTTGAATTTTTTGAGGAGTTCACCAAAGCAATGGATAAGGGCAAAATGGTTCACACTGCCTACCTTGACCTGACCAAGGCATTTGACACTCAGTACCCCACTCTGGCATTGTTGACAAACTCAAGAAGCATGGTACAAATCCTTATGTCACCCAGTGGATAGCCAACTGGCTAACAGACAGGACCCAGGAATTTAGAATTGGGGAGTCCACCTCTACAAAGAGGCCGGTCACAAGTGGAGTTCTTCAGGGATCGGTCCTGGGACCACTTCTTTTTGGCATTTACTTCTCTGAAGTCAAGGCCAGTGTCAGTGGTCACTGGCTGACTTGCAGACAATTGCAAATTAGAGCTGTCATTGAATCCCACACCAACACAAATAACGTTCTTCAGGAAGGGCTGACACAGACAAACAAATGCTGTCAGAGCCATGGACTAAAACTAATTACCAGGAAATGTATCTTTTGGAAAGTCATCTACCCCTTGTAACTGTCATATTGACAACACACCCCTTAGAGTTGACCCAGTAGTTAGGGACTTAGAGGCACGCATAGACAGCAATCTAGCATTTGACTATCATGTGTCTACAGTAGTGAGGAAATAATTTTGTATTGTGCAACGTATAAACAAGGGTATAGCATCTAGGTCCAATGAAGTCATTGTTCCACTGTATTCAGCATTCATTAGACCAGTCATTGAGTACAATGCCACTTTTAGTATGTACCTAACCAGGCATATACAACAATTGGAACATTCACAGAAGTTCCTCACTAAAAGAATACAGGGAGTAAGTAACATATCATGTGCAGACCGCCTCAAGGCCCTATCCCTGTATTCTGTCTCCTACAGGCTGTTGAGGGGAGATCTATGCCTGGCATACAGTGCATTGTCAGACCCCACTTTGGTGGACCTCCTTCATATCCGCAAAACAAACAGCACCAGAATTACCTGTTCTAAAGACTTAAACCATGCCTGTGATATAAATATGACCTGCTGGAGCGACAGGTATGTATCCCATAGACTACCCATTCTCTGGAACAGGCTCCGCATCCATGTGAAGTAGACTTCCTCCCTAACCCAGTTCAATTGTAACCTGGACAATTGGATGGACAACAGGAAACGCATCCCTAGTTTGGCACCTGTGTCTCTAATGGACAAAGGCAATCGGTAAATGGTTCATCTCCCAACCCCCTGCTTGTAAATGTTTCATCTCTCAAGACCCTGCATGTTCACAGTAACATGTGCTTATCAAGGGTACCAAAACTTGTCAGAGATTTTGGGATGCATGGCTAGGCTCTAAAAGGCTCTTGTGGACATTAGCCTAGTAAACACCTATGAACCTATGTTCAGTACAACAAGTAAACTAAAATATCACAACCCCAAACAACAGGCCCACATTGCCACTAAATTAGTAAAAGCATCCCACATCAGAAACAGCCAGTTCACATGCTAACTCTTCCCAAACAATTCTGGAAAATGCCAGAAACATTGAAAAGTGGCCTATAACCCACTTCAAATACCCATAGAAGCCACAACATAAACTTAATAACAGAAAGTCCCTTATATGTTGTGCTCATACTCCTGACAATTCATATGACACCCAAATAATTAATACCACAAAATCAAACTGTACATTTTCCATTTGTGAGCTCTCCCTATTCTACTTTAAAGTAGTTTTCTCTAAGCAAGTGTTGGGAACTTGAAATTATGGACAGTTGTAAGTCAGTAAAACACTCAACACTGCCTTAAAAGTTTCTCCAGATTTTATTTTTTATTTATTTTATTTTTATTTATTTAAAATTTGTTTATTGGGAAAGTCCAACTGGGACAGAGCCTGTTTTTAGCGGAGGCCAGGGGAGAAACGCTCCAAATGGCAGCTAAGGGTACGCGCAAGCCACTGCAACATGGTATCAGCCTTACTCTTATCTCTGGTATAATCCATAACTCAAAAACCACTGAACTCAAAATGCAGGGCACCTGGGGTGTCAGAGAGGCAAAGCTGCATGCAAACATAAAAAATGATGAAGACGGTCATTCAGGCTGTCAGAATCTTTGTGACAGTCTGGAAACCAAAACCTGAGAACATGCATGGCATAACTGGCAACACCACAGCTGTGTGTTACATAAACTAGTGAGGGGAAACACATTTTTACCATCTCTGCAGGCTAGCCATGCAGGTTTGGGAACAGCCCCTAGTATACAGTTTTGAAACTAGCCTGTATACCAACTCAGAAGAACTCCACTGCATGTCAGCTAAGCAGGACTTCAGCAAATCTGCCGAAGTGGATGCTAGATCTATTCATAGTCCTCAAAAACAGATGGGGTGTATTGCTTCTCTGAGCAACAGGGAACTCTGTTCCAGTGCTCCAAACAAATATGCTTGGGCACCTGATTCCTTCTTCCTTGAATGGACAGGTCTGCTACTGTATAATTTCGTTCCTGTACCTCTGATTCCCAGGATGTTATTCTATTGCATTTCATTTTTATTTGCTGATTGAACTAGAACACTGATCCCAATGGACCAGGCTGAGCCTGGGACAATACAGTAAGCAGAAGACAGCAAATCTGACATTTTCAAATGAATGCATGCACATTAACTAGTTAAAAATGTTTTACAAGCAAGCTATCAGCATTATAACTAAACAGAAGCATGACCTTCCATCAAAATGGAAAATAGTTGATCCTTCCACTAACTGACTGATTCCCATCAGAAATGTAAACATCAGTCTGCAAAGGATAAAAAAAAACACGTTTTTTTGTAGAGGGGCAAGCCCCCTGCACCCCCACGCCCCTTGCTAATTATATATACTTACTGAGATCATAGTACAGTGGGGAAAGGGCATATGTCCCAACCCCCACTGTACTGAAATCTCATCGTGAAAAACCCAATATTTTTTTATCAGCTGACTTTCAATTAACTGTACTGGCTTTGTCATTCTGAATAAAAAGACACTTTTATGAAAGGTTCTGCACCCAACTAAACATACAGCTATCATTAAGAAAAGAACTAGCTACTATATATATATATATATATATATATATATATATATATATATATATATGCCAGAGGAGGAACCAGATTCAAGGTGGACATGCAAGTGATTCTTGAGTATTTGTTTGAACTCTTCTGTCTTTATGTCAGTGTAAAACTGAATGTTTTACCTCTTTCTGCCATCTTGCCTCTAGATCCATGCTGTTGTCTAGACCCCAGTGAAGCAATTCATGAAGAGTGTCCTCCATGTGAGGTCTCTCTTTGGGGGTAGGGGCAAGTAAGAATCAGCAATGGCGTTAGCAGATACCACCTATGTACAAGGTATGTGAAGAGGTGAGGTAAGCTGATGTCATCCCAGCCGCAGAAAAAAGATGCTGAGGTCTGAAAGTCAGGATGATCTTCGGACATGGCCATCAGCAGTGATCCCTGTAAATCATGACTTTCAAGTGAACAATGACCATACTTGAACACCTGCAGTTATAGTAAGTTGTTATATAACTGTACTTTACTTAGCCTTTCCTTCTTAATTAATGAACAGAAACAGTTCTTCAGTAAGCTTATTTGTCTAGTTCCGTATGAAATTTCTACTCCTTTTAGTATATAACAGCCATTGTTTCCTCACATAGCAAACTAAAGTTTTAATGTTGATTAGAGGGAACTGATTGACTCAGTGCACCTACTGGACTGTCATTGCACTTTCAGCTAACTTGCTTGTTTTCTTCGGTTTCTTAAAATTTAATTTGTTTCCTTCCAAGATCAAGATGACTTCTTGCATTTGAGAAGTTTATTTGTTGCTTCTCTAGTCAACCACAGTTCTCCCTTTTTGTCTCGGTCTATTACTATCAACTTATTATAAACCCAAATATAACTAAAATAGTAGTCATCACAAATAAGAAATCAATACGTTGCCAACCACCACTCTCCATCCTCTCCTCCAATGGAACCAAGTTACCTCCAACTGACCAAACTGAACTTCTAGGCCTAACAATTGACTTTCATCTAAAATTTGATAAACATATTTCACTGTCTATCAAAAAAGTGCATACTAGGAGTACTCTATAGAGCAAAACCATTTCTAACCAACAATTCCAGGCTGGCCACTGCACAGTCTCATCTACTCTCAACTCTCCTCTATGGCTCTCACATTTTCACCAATCTGCGTAAGAAAGATCTCAATTATCTTGAAGCCTGTTACAACAGAATTGCAAAATTTGCAACCAGTCATCCTCCTACAACCCACCACTGCACAGTCCTCTCTCAACTAAACTGGCTTGAACTCCCTAACCTTTTATCCCCACCATCCCAAACACCTCCCTGCACTGGCTAACTTAGTTCAACCTAACTGTAAACCCAGACCCCTCAGATCATCAGAAAAACAAATGCTAAACATCACCTGCTCCCACAACCTTCACGGGGAATGCCTCTACTCTTACAAAATTTCCAAGCTATGGAACACACTTCCTCAGTCACAAAAAAAACAAAAAACCAAGAGTTTGAAAACTCCTAAAACAGCACCTAGCAAACCACTGGCTTTGCGCCTGCCATAATCCAGGTTAATATCATCCAAAAAATCCCTCAACTGCCACCTCTCTATTCCTACCTCTTATGTCAGTCATCACACCTATGAAGACAAAACCCTACAGCTTGGAAGGGAACAGTCCATTCACGAAACTTTGCTTACAGCCGTATGCTCTCCCACATACTGGTAACCACATGTAATCTCTTTTTCTTGTCAGAAACAGTTTGTCCAATCCTTACATAGTCTATCATTCTGTTTAACTGTATCATTGGTAATTTTTATGCTGTACCATGCTTACACAATTGGAATGTTTACTTTTTATGTAATTTTTAACATGTTGCATTTGAATGTATGATATCACTGTACCTCTAGTGCCCTGAGGTTATTACCATATCATCTACAATACATTTTCTCTATCATACTGTATTCAGCTAACTAGCTAGCTCTGTTTTCAGCTCGATTATGTCTACTCATAGTATGTTTGTATTTTTAATTTTTTATATCTGTTATTGTTTGCATTTTATATCTGTTATTGTTTGCATTTTTTTATCCGGAGCTTTTCTCCCTGGGTCTCTGCTGAAAACGGGCTTTTAACCCAGTCGGACACTACCCGGTTAACAAATGTAATAAACAATAAATAAATAAATATCTGTAGTTCTCTGCTATGCCTTCATATATTTTCTCTCCTTTTCCTTAATTGTAGTCAGCTTTATTTTTCCTTGCTGTCTTTCAAATATGTAGCTATAACGTGTACATTAGATCAAACTCAGTAAATTTTAGAGAAGTGAAATGCATAGAATTCAGGGAGGAAAACTGTGTAGAATGCGTTTCACACCTTGTTTTGTTCAAGAGTTAAGTCAGTCTGAAACTGAAATGTACATACTTAGCAAATAATGCAAAGAATGATTTTTTTAGGTTGTGCTGAAAAGTTGACAGTCCTTAAATAATAAACAATATATAGTTTGTTTCTTTAAAATGCTGTCTGTCATCTTTGTGTAGGCAGTAGTCCTGCAAAGAATGCCTTAGTGTTCACTGAAGGATATTTTGTGGATTTTAGAAATTCTGACTGAGATTGACACCAATATAAATTAGTTGCTCCACCTCACTGATTGTCACTTTAAGATTCAGAAATTGGGTGTAACCTACACACATGCATGGATGTCTCCAGTTCCTGAAGTCAAGTGAAATGTTTTACAATGAATCTGCACTCTGTTTGCATATTGTGCTTTTAATTCCACAGATATTAGTAACAGGCTACTGTAAAGTGCTGAATGGCTGTACCCTTTATTACTTTATTGAAAAACACAGGGTTTATGTAGTAAATGATTTATGTTTTATTTAATTTGAAAAGATTTGTTAATACATTCATACAGTATGATTGACATCTGGGAAAGCCATTTTGATCATTATAAACAACTTACAATGTAGGGAATGGGGGTGAGGCTGGCCATTTTACTTTGTTTCTAATTTATCCCATGGGAGATGGGCGTGGTGTGGAGGGTGTGAGTGATGATTCAGTCTTCCCATAACTGGTGAGAGAAGTCATTTTCACTGTGACAACTCTTTGAACTCCATTTCAATTACAGCAGGGTTATGTTTTTTTTTTTTTTTTTTAACTTTCAGGAATTACTTCAGCTGTATAACGCCCAATATACACTGATGATCTTTCAAGATGCATCATTGTGTAGAAAATAAGTGGCACGTCATCTCTTTGATTGCTTGAAATTATATAATTGTTTACATAGCAGGTAATACATGGCTGGCAGCGGGTAAAAGAGTTTTGTTGTGATAGGATTTCAAGGAATTTGATATACTTCAAAAGCAGCATTCAACATTTTAATGTTGTTACGTGACTTGATTGTATAGTCTTTGTTGTTGTGTACTGTCACATTTGTTTTTATTGTCATCTTGTAGTACCATTTTGATCATCCATTTAGTGCCTGTCACCTCAGCTTGACCCATTCATTATATTTGGTTTGTGTGGGTACTTATTTGTTGCCCTTTTGGGTGATTCAGGAGTACCATGTGCAACTTGCTATTTACATGCAGGACTGGAGATATTAATATATGTCCTTTTGACCTCCCCTGATGGCATCTTCCATTCATTGAGATGTGTTATAGTGGCTTCACTGGCAGGCTAACCTCTGCTTCTTCAGGGACATGCACTTGTCTTCTGAACTGTGTAGTTTTACTTGGTTCTTTTTACTGACTGCTGTGTTCCCAATGTCCACAAGGGTTGCTGATAGAACGGGAGATAATGGGAACCAAACCAACCCTTCTCCACTGGGAGGCAAGCTTGATTCATTTCTCCATGTCTCATGTGGCCAGTCCTCAGGTTCCTGAAGTACTACAAGACCCAGTTTACTTGCAGAGAAGGTAGATGCCCTGACTGTATACCATCAGGCCAATCATCTTTTAGCACTGAGTTTTTAAATTGTGGGATAACAGTTAAAACATCAAGATGCCACTTTATGGGAACCTCTTAAATTGTGTGCTTCATTCATATACCTTCTGCGCAAGGCATTCTCTGCACTTAATGTTCATTGTCATACAACAGCTTCTCACTAGTTATTTGCTGCAGAGCCAGACATAATCATTTTGTGTTATGCTGGAGTAATTGTCACCTTTGGTAGTGGTGGTTGGTCCACCAGACTTTGGAGCAAAAAATGAGTCAAAGACAAGCTCTGAAGTTGTGTCATCGCTTTGATATGCGTGGTGTCTGTGTCTTTTGACCTCATATCTGTGATACCACAGTGTTAAGACTTCATTTGGTTTTCTATTTATTAAAGTTTCCTTACACATTACGGTATGGTAACAACTTGTGGTATTGTAGCGGCACACTGTATTACAGTGCACAAACGCCGTTATGTGGCTCTGTTGTTCCCTACTGTGACAGTGGTATTTGTGGTCTTATGGGGAGGTGTTGCACATTTCCTTCCACTCTCTTGAGTTTCACTTTTTTGTTTTCTACACATAAATGTCTGGACCTCACCATACTCTGTATGGCTGTTTCTGTCTAAAATTTCAGTAGGTATTTCCCTGTTTCCTCATATGATGTCATATCCTTTTCCTCTCCATTTTTCTGACTTTGCTGGCTGTAGCCACTGAGTGCAAAGGACTGTGCACCATGTATTAGCTTTACTGTTAGAAGTAGCATTCATGACCCAGGCATGACTCTATTTCAACGGAAAATAAAGAAAGTAAAGCGTTTGACATTCTACATTAGAAATAATTGTCCATCAATCATTTTGTGTTTGTAAACAAATTCATGCATAGGATGTATTTACCTTTGGTGCTGTCAGTCTGCAAGTCTTCTTGTATATTAGATTTATTGCAGGTTTCTGAAGTTTAAATAACTGAAGTGCATTTGTCTGTAAAGAAGGCTTATGGTGTTGTCTTCTAAATGTTTAATTTAAGTGGTTGTTGCGTGATGAAATATTCTTTAGGATTCTCCATTTGGCTAAAGCCAGAGTGAGTGGTTTCTTTATTACCATAAAAATGTATCAACACTCTCCTTAAATAAACAGTGAGGTTGTGAACTTCAGCAAGTTTGCTTTAGTTCTTAATGAGACTAAGAACTGTGGTCATTAACAGTTGCTCCGATGTAAAGGAGTCAAGAGCACCTATGGGAAACTTTGTAGTTGTCTGGAGTAACACCATTACTTTTGAAAAATAATCTCGAAATTGACTCTTCAGGATGTTTTCTGTTTATTTATAACCTTGATGATATACTAAAATGACAGCGGTCTAAAATCATTTTCCTTCTTTTCATTGACATAATCTTTACCACTGCAAAATGAGACCCAAAGCTAAATGAACAGACTAGGTAAAATTATCTGTTGTACCGATTTTAAAACACTGGATTGCCATTCAGATACTTTAGCATAAAATGAACCAGAACCTCGATGTCCTTGACAGCCGTAACATGCCCCATTTTTATGTTTTGTGGTCTAACTCTGGAAAGGCATCAATAGGTCATTCAACTCCCTGCCAGTGTTCACATCTCACTCCTTATTTTCGCTCGTTCTTGCACATGAATGGCCGTCATGATGCTTAGTTGCAGACCTGTCATCGGCTCATTATCTTCAGTCATTGTTGATTGGGATTAAAATGTATGCAGCCTTTTCCTGCATTTAGTATTTCTTTTAGAAATTTCACCTAAAAACTGAATGAAATCTCACCATTGTGGTTTGATTTGTGACTAGAGATACATTTTCATAGATAATGTTGCACTGTGTAGTAGCTGAGTCTGCATTCCTGTTTGAATGGATACACCCTTCATTTCTGTAATTTTGCTTCCTGGTACAGCAGCATAGAGGGTCAGGACATTTGAAACCTGGTTTATATGTCTGGAGAAACAATTAAAGTAGATAATCTTTTTTTTGTCCAAAACATTGCATGTATGAAAATAACAAGCCTTGGTATCATGTTCATTAACAACACTGTAAGTTGATTTAAATTATTGCTTTGATTCTATTGTAGAGGGCAGTAAGTATATAACATTTAACTTGCGCCTCTTTGTTCATCTTTTTCCTCAACAGCACTGTTACCATACTTAAATGCAAGTAGGTTCAGATTTTAAATGTTTGTAGTAGTAGTTTAGATATATGTTTAAGGGACACTGTCAACTCTTCGAGGACTAAAAAAGTTATTGTGTGAAGAATCTGATCTACCATGAAATAGAAAGATGCTTTGCTACCAGATGATGTAATCCAGTTGTGTTCTGCATGTAACATGTCAGTTTAAAGCAGCAGCATTTTTTATAGCAAAAATGAAATATATTGTACATGTGTTGTATATTTTATATAGAGTATGGCGGAGTTGCCCATGCTCAGAGTATTCTTCAGAGCAAGTCAAATAATACATTTAAAGGAGAGGAAGAGAGGGCACCAGGTTGACAGAAGGTTATGGGGCTGTAGTTTTGTTTAGTCAAACGACATGTGCAGTTGGCCTCCATTTGCCTGTCCCGTAACATTTTCATTGTAAGGGAAGAGATTGAAAATGCCAGTGGCGCTAGCTGGTTAGCACAGTAATGTTACCTTATGAGAAATCGGCAGGCTGTGTCTGCAGCTGAGTTTTACATTTTAAGTTGTAAAGAGTCTAATGGTCTGAAAAAAGGATGAGACGTGCTCACCAGGCACCTAATAAGTCCAAGTCTAGGAGGGTATGTGGGAGTCTGTACACTGCTGTATATCACTGCATGTTATTGGGAGCAAGAACTAGTGGGGGCATGGGAGGCTATCTGTGACTTATGATGGGCATATGACACTTACTAGATCTGGTGCCACCAAAAAAGCAATTTTCTAGACCTTTTTTCTGGGACCAGGAAACAAGCAGCCTGTTTGTCAGTGAAGTAAGATACTCTGGAGAGCCATTGATTAACTTTGTGTATTTCACGTGAAATAGGAGTCCAAATCAAGGAAGGATGAGTTCAGTTGTGTTTGGTATAAAAAAAAAAACCTCAGCCATTATGTATAAAATTAAAATTGTGGGGTATTCAGGTATCTTCCAGAAGGGATGTAGTTTCGTCACAGTCTTATCAGACAAGCCATTAATCACTGAACCATGAACAGTGAGTGTCAGTAACTGTGAGTACTGCTGATTTAACCATGATTTGGGAAAGTTTCACTTTTGCTTTTCAGGGAGTGAGGAGGAAGAGATTTTCATTTACTGTTTGCTTTTGTGAACTGTGGGTGTAGTTTGACTGTAGCTTTTACTGCAGCAAAATGTTTTGGTTTATTTTTATCATTATAGTGTTTTCCCTTTCTCTGTGGTTGTCCAATTGTAGAGTTAGAAAATTTAAGAAAGACCCAAGGGAGAGCAGTGCTCCCCACCCACCCACACGTGTGTGTAGTGTGCAGAGAGTTTGTTATCCTTCAAAAATACTTTTTTATGGAAGTGATTGTGCTGGTTTATTTTATAAGTCTAGAGATTTATAAATGTATTATTTATTTATTTAACATTTGTTTACTGAGAAAGTTTAACTTAGAACGAGCCAATTTTCAATGGAGGCCTGAGAAGAAAAGGAGAAATGCTCCAGATGCATGTCTTTGTAACGTGGGAGGAAACTCTCACAAACACAGGGAGGACATGCAGACTCCACACAGAAGACACCCCAGCTGAGAATTGAACCAGAGAATATCTTGCTATGAGGCACCAATGCAACCGCTGCACCACTGTGCCATCCATAATAAATGTTTTGGTGGTGTCAGTAGCTGATATACATGTCATGTGGCGACGCTCTAAGTAGTTAGGGGTTCAACTCCCTTCTGGTGTATGTTATAGCACCATGATTGGCAGTAATGAAGTGCTGCTGCACAGATGGGTCTGCTTGCATATAACACTTTCACAGGAAGTGGTATTTGCTTCCCTAACTACTTCACTTTTTATGAAATGGTGGTATAGCTCAGTGGTGAGTATTTGACTACAGATCAAGAGGGCCCTGGTTCAACTCCTTGTGCCTCCAGGTGGGGGCCTGATGCAGAATAATAACTGGTGCCAGAGCTACAGACTAAAACTCAATGCCAAGAAATGCATAACAGTATCCTTCTGGAAGACAGCTACTCCATGAACCTAATACACTGGTAATGTACCCCTAAGAGTAGACCTAGTGGTCAGGGATTTGGGAACACACAAGTAGTAACCTGGCTTTCGACCATTGTGTTTATGATAGTAAGAAGGAAATCATTTTATGTAATGCAAGGTGCATGTCGGTTCAAGGTTGTCATTGTCCTGCTGTACTCGGCCCTCATCAGACCGATGAATGAGTGCAGCACCCCTTTTTTGTATGTACCTATCCAGGCATATGCAACAACTGGAATGTATGCAAAAATTCCTCACAAAAAGAATACAGGACATAAACAGTAAGGTCTTGACACTGTTGAAAGTTTTCTGTAAAAGTCATAACCTCCTTACTCCAGAAGCCAGACAGTCCACAGCTGTAAATGTTTTGATTTCTAGACTTGAATGCTCTCTTCCTATTGTAACATCCTGCTCAGGACATATTTATTTCTTCAGTCTGCTGAAAGTAAAGTTCTAAGGTTCATATACCTCTGTAACTACACTGAAAACCACTGTTCCACTCTAAGTAATGCAAACTGTCTTCCTGCTAGCACTAAGGGTGTCTCTTCTCTTGAATACCCTTACTTTTAAATAATTTCACCTTAGCTACAGCCCCCCCATTACTCAACGAATTCACGTTGAGACACCCCTTTACTCACTATGTGCTTTCAGTGCTATACTACTACTTAGACCTCCCTTCAGTCTCGCTATTTGCAAAGGGTCATTTACTAAAATTGATCCTGCCTCTTGGAACTCCATCCCTTAATCTATGTCATTCAAACCTCCCTGTGAAAGCATCCCGCAAAGCTGAAAAAGTGCAAGTGTTCCTGTAACACCTGATGACCACTAGTCTTGACTGACTTTAAGTACCATTAGTTGGTTTACTGAACATCAAAACTGTACTAAATTTATTTATAAAATTGCTTGACTGCACACCACATCTACAGTAGTTTGTCAAATATTTTCTGCTTGTGAGTTTTTTTTTAATGTAACAATAGTAGATTGTTAAGATGGCTATATGCAATGAATAGTGGATTGTTAGACTGGGCGACATGCTGTTCTGCTAAGTTCTAACTATTTGATTGTATTGAATCATTGCATTTATACCTGACGTTATGTATTTATATTTGCCTGTGTGACCCAAGTCATGGCTGAAAAGGGTCCTCAGACTAGACCAGCTATCCAGTTAACAAATGTTAAATAAATACATAAATAAAGTAAAGCTGTAGGCTGAGTTGTGTTATGTATTGTGAATAGGTACTGGCAAAGATCTTTGGCATGCAGGAGTGCCTGTCTCAACAGTGGGGTTCCAAACTTGCTGAAGTCACCCTTAAATTTTACAAGATATTGGGAAAGCTGGGTGTAGATTACTATCTTCGGTTATTACATTTTTGTTGAGTTACCAAAATGGTGGAAGGAAAGTTATGGCTGGGGTATGAGGAGAGATTTGGACAACTAGTTTGAAAGAGAAGGATGGACGTGATTGGAGCATACCAAATTATCTAGGTTGGTGAGGTGGGTGGTGTTAATAAGAAAGGATAGAGGTGGGAGGAGAAATGGATGGCAGCCAGAAGGGAAGAGTTTTTGATGAACTTGAGCAACATTGCTCCACTGAAAGGGCAGTGTGTCCTTGACGTTTGCTGTTCATAGGTAGGTACTAGGCTATTGGCCCAAGGGCCTACGTAAGACTAGCCAACAAGGTTCCCTAGCTTACGCCACCCAAGAAAGTTATTTTCCTGTGCCACTGTCGAACAGAGACACAGAAGTGATCCCCGGGGTGTATTTCCTATTTCCCATCCACTCATCAAGATTTTTCTTGAAGAGTGCTAATGAAGAACTTTGCTTGACATAGATGGGTAGCCTGTTCCAGAGTATGGGAAGTCTCTGGGATAGGAATCTATCCCTCCAGCATGTCCTGTTTATTGTGGTGACAAGGTTTAGGTCCCTAGAAGCGTGTAGCTCGGAGGGATTGGGATTTCTTTAGGTGTAGCATGTCCAACAGCTCTGGGTTTGACATAGCTTTATATGTTAGGCAGAGATCACCTCTGAGTAGGCGATATGCTATGGAGTAAAGCTGGAGTTTATTGAGGCGGTCAGTGTAGGGCATTTGTTTGAGTCCAGTAATCCTCTTTGTGAGGTACTTCTGTAGCCTTTCCAGCTGCTGCAGATGTCTTGTGAGGTACATTCCAAAAGGGGCGTTGTACTCTATAGTGGGTCTAACGAGTGTCGAGTAGAGGGGAACGATGACCTCTTTTTTCTGGATGAGAACCCTTTTATGATGAGGTGTGCCACGTAGAAGGACTTCCTGACCACTGTGGCAATGTGACTATCAAAGGATAGACTACTGCCCACCTGGGTCCCAAGGTCTCATATCACGCATTCGGTGTTAAGTAGATTGCTGCCTATGTGGTAGTTCATGGGTACAGAGTTTTTACCAAAGGGGATGACACTGCACTTTTTGGCATTGAGCTTGAGGCCATGGGTCTGACACCAGGCATCTGTCTCAGAGAGGCCCTTCTGTAGGATGTTCACATCATTTGGGGACTTGACTATGTCTCCTAGTTTGCAGTCATCTGCGAACTTCGTTAGCCAGAGGCCTTCTGTGTTAGCCTGCACTTCAGAGAAGTAGATACCAAACAGGAGCGGTCCCAGGACGGAACCCTGTGGTACTCCACTTGTCACTGGTTTGAGGTCAGATTTGGAGTCTGCAACTTTTACAGTGTGGGTTCTGTCAGTGAGCCAGTTGGCAACCCATCTTGTGACGGTGGGATTTATGCCTAGTTTATTGAGTTTAGCTATAATTCCAGAATGGGGGATGGTGTTGAAAGCCTTGGCGAGGTCAAGATAGGCTGTGTGAACCACCTTACCCTCATCTACGGCTTTGGTGACTGCCTCAAAGAAGTCGATCAGGTTCAGGAGGCATGATCTGCCTTTCACAAACCCGAACTGGGTGGGATCCAGAGTTTGGAGGTTACCAATGTCTTTGTTTATGAGTTCCATGATGATACGTTCCATGGCTTTGCAGACCAGGCTCGTCAGGCTAATAGTTCCCGGGATCAGTGGTGGTGCCCCCTTTGTGGAGTGGGATAACTGTTGCTGTATGCCATTCAGTGGGCACAAAGCCTGATGCGAGGCTATTATTGAACATGGTGCTTAAGTGGGGAGCTAGTTCATTCTGAAGTTCGTGTAAAACGCAGCCTGGGATGTTGTCCGGTCCCATGGATGCTGTGTTTTTGGCTTTAGAGAGTGCAGCTTTCACCTTGAGAGGGTGGCACAGTTTGTAATGTAAGATATTTACTGACAGGAAAGCACAGAGAATAAAGGCTGTGAGATTCTAACAAGCTTTGCTCTGTAGTTGTGGGTTTGATTCCTTTGTTCTCCACTTTTGTATTGTACAACTGTGCACAGACAGATTACCATACTGTTTTAAGGTTGACCCTGAAGAGGCAGTTTCCTTAGCAGGAAAAAAAGGGAGCTCAGTAGAAGATTCATTGCACTAGGACAGAGATGAGAAGGGAAGGTTGAACCGCTAGGTTAGAAGTTAGCTGAATACCACAGGACGTTTGCTGTCAGTGTTGTTCGTACGTAACTTGATCACAAAGGTTGTTCTAAAAATGTCTCAGTGGCTTAAAATGTTCTCACTATGAGCGTATCATGTTGGAAATATAGTTATCCTAAAAAAAGAATAATTCTGTCTGGTAAAAACTTTGCTGATTTAAAAAAAAATGCTGCTGTTTTAAATATGGTTAACAAGGCTGTAGGTCACCTTCATGGGTTGTGACTTCCCTTTACCTCTGGGCATGGTAACTTGGTGCAGTGCCAGGTATTCATTCTCAACTAAGAAATGGTAAGACATGTATTTAAGATCTCTAATCCCATCCCTCATGATGAGACATGTTGTAATCATATTTGAAATATACAATCAGTGCAACCATAATTTTAAATTATATTTTAAGTATCTTAAAAATTCAAGGAAACTGCTTTGCTAGCAAAGGTTTAAAATGTTAGCACAAGGTGATCCCTGTGTGATGCCATTTCAGCACTTCTTTTTTAACAGTGTTAAACGTGAGTTTTTCTTTCTGCAGTTGCTCAGCATTTGTAAAGATTACCGAGCCATCACTAGGTCTTAGATTGTTTCTGACTGCTCCTTCTCAGCTTCTTTTTGCAAGTTCAGTGTTTTTATGTTATCCATACTACAGAGCTTCACATCCCCATTTGATTTAGAAAGGAAAAAGCCCCAGCGATTTATATTTGCCGTCTGTATAGAAAGATTCAGTCTCATTTTACATGTACAATGCTTTTTTAGCACAAGAGAGTTGACTGTGTCATTTCAATCTAGCTGTAGTATCCCCGTTTTATTTATTTTTTTATTTTACTTTTTTGTATTTAAATGTTTCTGTCTAGCTAGGCTGGTATATTAGAAGTAGAAATAGTGGGCTTCTAGACTGCTGTATGTTTTGTCTTGGTGCCTTCCTTAGTTCATTGTCTGTTAGAGCTGTATAAAGATGGCTGCCTGGGGGGCTTTTACCTTTATAAGCTATCTGTACAATATGTCTGGTTGAGAGTAGAGCCAACTGCTTGACTAGAGTGTTATGTCCGACTGATGTACAGCTTTTACACCAAAAGACACATTTCCACAGTTAGTATTATACTAGCAGGCTCTGCTACATGCTGAGCATACATTCCAGGCCCCGAGTTCCTTGTGCTGGTTGTTTCTCATTGCATAAGGCAGTAGCTGATCTATGAAAATGTTTCATGTCTTGACTGTTGTGTTCATTTAACACTACAACTAATTTACCCTTACTCCTGTTTTCCAGCTATTTTTTTTTTTTTTTTTTTTTTTTTTTTTTTTATTACTTTAGTGAGCTTTTCTGATCGTTGTGCAGAAATCTTTGCCTGGGGCTATACTGAATTCAGAGAAGAAGGGGGACACTGTTGTGACATTGGTAAATGTCATTAGTATCACCAATATGCAGCTCATTTTGTTCGCTCTTTGAATGTTCATGCGAGGAACTGTATACTGATATTTAATTAACAGGAAAAACAAGAAAGCCAGCATTTCCTGTGTGCCACCATGTTAGGAATATACACAGAAGGAGCGTCCAGGCAGATTCCCAACTGTCCTTCCTAGTGGAAAGTGGAGCAGGGCAGTTGTAGCTGCCATAGTTTTTAGCCCATTCAGATGGGAGTGTGAATGAAATGCATGCAAGTCTGTGACTGGCTGCATTTAGCCAGACTTGAGCTCTAGCTGCAGGATATGTATGAAGTTGTTGCAGGGCAGTGGCATTTGAAATGTGCAAGTGTTTGCATTTAAGATTTGACAATCTTTTCTATGGTTCTTTTTTCCCCAGACATTTTAGGATTCTCCTTCCTCCTCCATTGGACTTTAGTCTAACTCCCTGTTTGATTGCCATAGATTGCCATAGAGTTGGAGAGGATGAAAGCAGTGCTGTGGAGTGGATTATTTGATATGCAAGAGGGAACAAACATGGAAGGAAAACAGCCAGCTTTTGGCAGAGAGGGTTAAAACCCTGATTATGACTCAAACGATTAGAGTTTGTTTAATGGCTTTGGCATTTGTTAAGAACTCTTGTAGGAAAGATGGATAAGGGGCAAAGCAGGGCCATCAAGTGCCACAGGCCCTTAGAGGAGTGTCAGCTGTGCAAAGAATGGCCCAGAGGCAGACCTTTGACCACCAAGCCCCTTCGGTGGCAGCTGTCATCATCAGTGCATAGAAACATGAACTTGCATTGAAGAGATATGAGTGTTTTTTTTTTTTAAATCCAAGCAGTCTGCCTGTGAAAATCGTGTGGTGCCAGGGTATCCTGCTAGAAGAAGAAACATTGAATGTACCTCAGAGGAGGATTGCCACTTTGATTCACAAGCAGATGAATTGACATATAAAAAACAGGTGTCACTTCTGTCAAATTTTGAATGCGACACTAAGACAGTCTATTCACCAGAGAATGTCTTATTCGGAGATGCTCTTCACAAGATAAAGGAAGCCTTCAAGTGGGAAGCAAGGGAGTTCTCACGAACCAGGGTGAGATATGGGGACTTTATATGCCTTCTTGAGTAGAAGCCCTTTGCTGCACTCCAGTCTTGGAAGTACTGGAAGATGGAGACTTCTAAGGTGATGGCACACTGAGCATCAGGTTGATTAGAGAGATCTCAGTGTGGAAACAGAAAAATTGTTAAAAAAAGTTATCAATTTGGGTAACATTTGGTTATTTACTAATTACTCTGCCTGGGTGCTGGCAAGGAAGAAACTTACAGAAAGTAAGAGAAAATAAATCAGAAAGGGGAACAAACCCCCCCCAGATGAGATGAATCTTGCAGATACTCAGGAACAAATAAATGAAATGCACTCAGAAGTATTAAATACATTATACTCTGTGGGACTATATAAAGTCAAATATCAAAAGGATAAACCACACCACAGTACTACTTCTGCCATCCTTTCTTTCTCTAACGTCATTAATCACAACCGCAGTAATAATAAACTATCCTCAGCACTCTTTCTAGATCTATCCAAGGCTTTTGACATAGTTCACCACAAAATGCTCATCAATACTTTGAAGGCCTTCTCCTTAAACAAGCATACACTCCAATGGTTTCAATCCTACCTGCAGGACAGGCAACAGGCAGTCCTATGACAGTACAAGCTATCATCTCGCCTACCCATCATATTAGGAGTCCCCCAGGGCTCGATACTAGGACCACTTCTTTTCTCCATCTTTATCAACGACCTTCATTCAGTCATCCCAGATGCTACCTGCATTCAATATGTGGATGACTCCACCTTGATTTGTTCTGACACCTCACCAGCTGCTTTATTTACATTAACCCAAAATACCTTCAATACAGTGTGAAAGTGGCTCTCCAGTCAACATCTAATTCTAAACCCCAACAAAACTAAGTTGCTCCTCTTCTCCCCCACATGCAGGACCCCCCTGCCATCCTTCAACATAACTGCTAACAATGGCACTATCATCTCCCCAGAAGCCCAAACTAAACTACTGGGTGTCATAGTTGATAACGTGAAGCTTGATGTGCATATCAATCAAACTATCAAAACTATTAATAAAAACTTGGCTCTCTTTACAGAATCATACCTTTCCTTACCCCACTTGCTATAACTGCAATTGTCCATTCCCATTTGCTATCAACTCTTCTCTACCCCTCACCTCTATTCTAAAACTTAAACAAAACAATCTTAATAAACTATCATCCTGCTATAACCACATTGCCAGATTTGCTACTGGCACAGCCTACCGGACACACCACTGTCACAACCTAAATCGCCTAGGATGGCTTGAACTGCCAAGCCTACTGCAGTTCAACCAGCTAATAGTGGCACATAAAGTACTTTACCAACCAGAAAATACACCTGCACTAAAAAATATTATCAGCCCCTACACCAGCACCCAGCCACTGCGATCATTCACTAGACTCCTAGTTCAAACATACAAATCCAACTACTCAGCTGGGGACTCTCTGTTTGCCAACTCTGTTGGAAAAATATGGACCAGACTCCCAGCTGACTTGACCCTAGAACCCTCACTAACTCAATTCAAAAACAAACTCAAGAAATACTTCAAAACTCATTGGTTATGCCCCTGCACTAACCCCGACTAATGACCTCTCTATTTCTTAGGTGCCTTACCTTCAACTACTTCTTTTTTCTACCACTCCATTTCAGGAAGGGTCAATTGTTGAACTGCTGCTCAGTGTGTCTTAAACCTGAATGTAATGTTATGTATGTTTAACTTTGAAAATAATGTTATGTTTTGTAAAGTGTTTTATAATAAGTTAGTACTGTATGTGCTAAATGCTGGTATTGCTTATGACTGTAATCTGCTTGAAACTAGTATTTACCAGATGTTCAATGTGTATTATTATCTTGGAGCTTTTCTCCCCCAGGCCTCCACTGAAAATGGACATGTATCCAGTCGGACTATCCCAGTCAACAAATGTAAAATAAAATAAATATATAAATAAATAATATATAGAAGATCTAAGTAGATTTTCAGATGAGCTGATAAAACTGCAGAAATCAGAGGACGAAAAGAAAGAAAGTGACTGAAGATGGACCTTCTCAAAAACAAGTGTTTCCAAACCAAAAAAGAGAAATAAATAAATAATAGAGTTAGAAGCTAGACCACACAGATAAAAAACTGGAGTTTGTATGCTATACCAGAGAAATTGGAAGAAATGGACTGCATTAATGTTATGAAAGTACAGCTAAGCAACTAGACATGTTCTACAGCAGGATTTGATAGGATTTGTTAGTTAAGGGGGCACATCATGTGCCTGCTCCACATCAGCCCTGAGAAAGTAGCCAAGACATAGAGCAGTAAAAATGTAGTAAGAGCTCCTCCTGACAAACTGTGCACAAGGGAAAAATAGTAAAAATTGGAATCGTCAGGTTTTTTTGTGGAAAATTGTTTACACCAGCAGAATAGAACAAATTATATCAGCAGTCAGGGGATGTTAAGAGGCGGGTGTGTGATTCAAGTTGCTATATCCAGCTGTCTTCAGAATTTTCTTCCTGAAAAAATGCTGAAGTCTCAAGAGTCAGTATTAGCTTAGCTGAAGTCTAAGGCAGACGGGCTTAGTGACAAGGACTTGAATGGGGAAATGTTTGAGCTTTGTACTCACGTTGACAAGCACTCCATGAAATGTAGCTTCTACACAGTGGATGCAAAATGCAAGTAGCTGTCATTGGGAGACAAGCCTAGCTGAGGGTCAAGTCCTTTCCAGACCAGACCTTGTGAAAGTGGAACTCCTGAATGTACTACTTGACACGAATCTCTTCTTCCACGTTGAATGCAGGGTTTGCTGTGGCCGTTCTTCATGCTCTGTTCACTTCACCACCTTCTCAGAGCCAGCCACCAATGGTCCTTTAGCTCTGGGGATTTTTCCTAGATGTCATGACTTTAGCAGTGAGTATTACAATGAACATGGTACAGTTGTGTTAAGGACTTACTGTAATTGTAGATGCTCAGGCATCTATTCAGGTGCTTTGAAGAAGATGAACATGCATTCAAGGAGAGGAACCATTTTTTGTCATTTTTGCTGCTTGTGAAGAGAGGGTTGCAATAGATAAGAAAAGCTTGTCCAAGTTGATTGCTAATTGCTTTGTGTTCTGCCACTAGGTAATTAGTTACCCATTGAAGGATGCTGCCCTCAAGTCACTGGCCCAGGTCCTGTCTGATTTTAGTGGTTCCAGCAAGAATGTCACTGTCAATGACATCTTTGCTAGTGCCTATTTGCCGAGCATTATTGCTTAGACCAATATTACAGGAGTCTAGCCTACTTTGGTGACTGGGTTACTTCAGACATTGACCTTCTGATTACTTGTCTGTAGGCCTTTTTCTTGCCCCAGCCTCTGCTTGACATTTTTCCTTATAGTTACCTACAAAATTGGACCACCAGAATCAGTTAAATGATTATGCACTTAATGTAATAGTTGGACTACCAGAAACCTGTCTGTAGGGACCAAGTATCCTGTCCCTGCTGACATACTCCAAAGGTGAATGATGTCTGTATCCAGCATCATGGGATATATTTTCCTCTAATTCAGGTAGTTATATATTTTGCTGCTTGTGTGTTCATGGGTAAGTACTAGGCTAGCTGCCTTTGTGAGCAGTTTAAGCCTAGCCAGTTCCCTTTTTGTTTTTAAATTAAGCTATCCAGTTTGATTAGAGATTGGCCTTACTCGTCCTGTAGTCGGTAATTATATATTACCCCTAATGAGAATAGCTGGGATCATACCATAGATAATTTTAGGGGACCCATGCATGAGATAAAGCATTTAGAAGCTGCCTCCATCTGTTAGTAGCACAGGAGGCAGTCCTGGGGTACATTTTCTGTTTCCAATCCATAGATCCAAGGTGCATTTGAATATAGATGGGGTGAACTTTGTTTAATGTGGATAGGGAGTTTGTTCCACAGCAGCAGTATCCTCTGGAGATATACCTGTCCCTCCAAATCATTCTGTTGATTTTGCAGAAGAGGTTTAGATCCCTAGACCAAGTATTTCTTATGCCAATGGACTTGCTGATGTGCAGTAAATTCATCAGTACTGGGTCGGAGGATGCCTTGTATGCCTGATACAGGTTACCTCTTAGCAGTCTGTAGGATGAAGAGAACAGTGACAGGGCTTTGAGTCAGTCCATGTTGGACATGTGGTTTAGGGCTTTTATCCTTCTGGTAAGGTATCTCTGTGGGCATTCCAGTTGTTCAATGTGTTTGGTCAGATACATGTCAAAGGGGGCATTATAGTCAATGATTGGCCTAATGAGGGTTGAGCAAAGTGTTTTCCAAGTTGTGCTTATTCAGCACTTGGGAGTCATAATGGGGAGCACAACTTCCCACGTGCCATTCTTGTTCATTGCATGGCATTATCGCATGCTCTGAAAAGAGACACATACTCCAACGGACATGGATACTAAAGGAATTTCAAAACTGCACCAGGATGGGTACAGTAGAACAGAAACCCCCCAAAATTACTCATTGTAGTGGGTTTTCTTGCAAGTCAGCTAATATATTGAGTGCATATTTTTATTTAAAATAACTGATTTTAGTATCATGATTACCTTCGCCAGGAAAGTCTGATGATAGCTGGAAGTGGTTAGGATGCCTTTAACAGCCCATCTTGATCTTATAAACAAAAATTAGATCAACATTACTGTGAATGTACTTCTTCAGTATCCCATGACTATTCCAGTGCTTAAAGTAAATTAGCTATATCCTCCTTTCCTCCCACCACACATTTCTGTATACTAGTTTGTGAAATAATTACCTTACCCTCCCTTTGTCCTTATATCCTTACCTCCCTTTGTCCTTACATCACACTGAAAACAGTCTAGTTTGTCTGTGGGCCGCCTCTGATCAGCAAGGAAAAAGAGCACCTCACCTTAAGGCATTTATATACCCATCCCTGTTATTAAAGTAGGTAAACACCTGATGCCATAGGTGATGTGGGCTTGCCTCTCAGGCTGTCATAGTTAAACATGGTGTTAAAAAGTGATCTAAATTTTTGCATTCTTAATTTGTATTATTTACGTTTTGTATTTCATTAATCAGTTTTTTCTTCATCTTCAGTCTTGGTGGCCAGGAACTCTTCATGACTTGTCTCTGATTCTGCATGCTTCAGCAGCAGCCTCTTTGTCATGGCTCGTAAGGTGGAAGACTTAATCTTGGGCAGACAGTTATGACTGTAGTTGATTCCTGATTTGTCAGAACTTGTTCACTAAATGCCTTATCAAAAAAGGAAACAAAAAATTGATTTTACAGGAGAATTCCACTCCCTCAGCTCTAAAGACACTGACTTTAAGATCATTTGAATTGAGGAGAAGGGTGGGAGAAGACATCCTTGTCCTGCATTTCAGCAGTATTGGGGCTGCATTGAGAACAGTGGTCAATGAAATGAGATTTGACCATTTACAGTTAGTGAGACAGGAGTTGTCCACTTTTAACAGAGGACCTCTAACCAGTATGTGTTCATTGATACCAAGTACGTTAGTTTGCCTCCATAAAGTGGAATGATCTATATATATATGTGGGATGGTTCTACATGAATAGATCAAACTAAACACCGAGTCACTATTGATTTAATGTAAAAAATTTAGTATCTAGAAGACTGCACACACACTTCTGAACTGTACATTACCGAAAACATTAATGCTGAAACTTGTTTTGCTTTTAAGCAGAACAAACTTGTACATATTGCTCTTACCATGTACAGCTGTACAACACTGTAATTTAATGTACTATTTAAATTTTTTATGAAAAGATAGATTAAAACCATCATGAGTATGAAAATCAAATCAAATTTACATATAAACATTGCACGCAGTTTTTAACTTTATACTTTTGGATGTCATAGTACAGCTATCATATAAAAGAATTATTTTATAATGATATTCTTAGATTTTAAATGTTGTTATTGTTTTGTCATTTAAATGAGTGTAATTCTTACTGACCTCACGGTCATTGGCATACCAGGCCTGTCTTGTCAACGGTTGCTTCTTTTAACTTCTTGCAAATTCATATTCATTGTTTCATTGCCACTTTTTCTATTTCATAGCTATTGCCCCTACACACTTTGCCTGTGATCTTTCCCATCTTTGTTGTCTTTTCCAGCACATCCTGTATTCGTATTATGTAGCCAAAGTATTTGAATTTTAGTTTTGCTAGCAGATATTCCAACAAACAGTCAGAGTTTAATTATTATTAAGCTTTTGTGCTTTCAACTTTACCCCTCTCTCCCCCTCAACCTTAGCTCAGAAATACCATCAAATATAACTCCCCCTACTATCACTAGGGAACAGGTCCTTAATGCTCTCTCTAAGACCAAGAACACAGCATTAATGGGCCCAGATAATATCTCTTGATGCCTTCAAATAGCATGAAACATGACCTTTCAGGTCATCTTGAATTGCTATTTAACTGTAGCGTCCAAACAGGCTTCATGCCTCATGAATGGAGAACAGCAACAGTCATCCCTCTGCACAAAGGTGGGCCATCTACAGACCCTGGAAACTACACACCCATTAGTCTCAGTAGTCTTGTATGCAAAACCATGGAAAGAATTAGTAGGGAAATGAACAATAATGATATAGCAAACCTCCAGACACTGGACCCAACCCAGCTTGCTGAAGGGCAGGTCATGCCTGCTCAACCTGGCGGACTTCTTTGAGTAGGTTACCAAAGCAATGGATGAGGGCAGAATGGTTCACACAGCCTACCTTAACCTAGCTAAGACATTTGATGCAATACCCCACTCGGGCATTGTTAACAAACTCAAGAGGTTAGGTACAAACACATATGTCACTCAGTGGATAGCCAACTGCTCACAGACAGGACCTAGGAAATTAGAATTGGGGAGTCCACCTCTACAAGGAAGCCAGTCACAAGTGGAGTCCCTCAGGGATCAGTCCTTGGGCCACTCCTTTTTGGCATTTGCTTCTCTGAAGCCAAGGCCAATATCAGTGATCTCTGGCTGACCAAATTTGGAGATGATTGCAAATTAGTAGCTGTCATTGACTCCCACACTAGCACAAATGTTCTCCAGGAAGGGCTGACACAGACAAACAACTGGTGTCAGAGCAATGGACTAAAACTGAATGCCAAGAAATGAGTAATAGTATCCTTCAGGAAGTCATCCACCCTTGGTAACTATCATATTCACAACACACCTCTTAGAGTTGACCCAGTAGCCAGGGACTTAGGGACACACATAGACCGTAATCTTGCCTTTGACCATCATGTGTCTACAGTAGTGAGGAAACCATTCTGTGTTGCACAACATATAAACAGGAGTATGTCATCTAAGTCCAAATAAGTCTTTGTTCCACTGTATTCAGCATTCATCAGACTTGGCATAGAGTACAATGCCCCCTTTGGTATGTACCTAAACAGGCATATCCAACAATTAGAATGTCCACAGAGGTTTCTCACTAAAAGAATACAGAGCATAAGTAAAATGTCCTATGCAGACCACCTCAAGTCCATATCCTTGTATTCTGTCTCCTACAGGCTGTTGAGGGGGGAGGTCTTTACCTGGCATACAAGGCATTGTCAGACCCCACTCTGATAGACCTCCTGCATATCCACAAAACAAACAGCACCAGAATTACCAGTTCTAAAGACTTAAACCTTGCCTGTAAAATAAGTAGGACCTGCTGGAGAGACTGGTATGTATCCAGGAGACTACCACGTCTCTAGAACAGGCTCCCCATCCATGTGAAGCAGAGTTCCTCCCTAACCCGGTTCAGGTGTAACTTGGACAGTTGGACAGGTATCAGCAAATTCATCCCTGGCTTGACACCTGTTTCTCTAATGGACACAGGCAACCTATAAATGGTTCATCTTCCAGGCCCCTGCTTGTAAGTGCTTCATCTCCCAAGCCCCTGCTTACACTTATCAAGGGCAACAGAACTTGTCAGAAATTTGGGATGCATGGCTAGGCTTAAAAAGGCCCTTGTGGTCATTAGCCTAGTAAACACCTATGAACCTATTAAGTATTGACTGATTTTATCATCTTACAGCCTGTTTAATTCTCAGTGTTTTATATCAGCACAGTTCAAAAGTATTGATTTTGCAACATACAGCCTAACTTAAAGATGAAGCCTCACAGCCTTATGTTACTATTGAGGAAAACTGCAACACTGATTATACATACCTTTGCTGACAATGTGATGTCTTTGCCCTTTAAAATCTTACCCAGATTTGCCATACCTTTTCTGGGAAAAAGGCAAAGCTCTGTTAGTTTCATGGGTGCCGTCAGCATCTGCATAGATCTTTGAGCCTGCGAAAATAAAATCTGCCACGGTTGCTCCTCCTTCCCAATCTTTCTGCAAGGAACTGATAGGCCCAGATGACACACATGTTGTTTTTGATACTGAGCAGCAAGTTAACTTTTGTACTTTCTGCATTCACCTTCATCAACAAGCTGTTCAGCTCTTCTTCATTTTCAGCCATAAGAGTGGTATCATCCAGGTAGGTTATTAGAATTTCTCCCAGCAGGTTTGCTTCCTGTATATCTGATTCATTTAACACAGCATTTCACTTTATGTATTCAGTGTATAAGTTAACTATGGTGACAACATGCTGCCTTGTTGTACTTCCTTTCCAGACTTGAAAATAGTCAAGTTATTCCATAACTGTTGCTTGTTCTGCATCAGATTACTCAGGAGACAAATTGAATGAGCCAGTATCCTCACTTCTAAGAACTTGGCATAGTTTGTTATGACTGATGCAGTCAAAGGCTTTAGAATAATCATATTGTTATGGACCCTCCTTTGTTTTCTCAGTTATCCAGCGGACATTGGCCATTTGATAGCGGTGGTGGTGCTGCGGTAGCGTTGTCGCCTCACAGTAAGACTCTGATTCAGTTCTCCGCTAGAGCGTCTTCTGCTTGGAGACATGCATGAATGGGCGTACCTTCATTAAAGGTTGTGCGTCAGGGCTGGTAACTCGGCACGTAAAAATCAACTACCAATCCAATCATTAGCGGACCGGAGTTCCACTGTGGCAACCCCTAATCGGGAAAAGCCGAAAGACCCAACAACAACAACTCTTTATATTGTTGGAGTCGACCCTCCAGGATTGTAAGCATTACCTTGCTAGCATGTGAAACATGTACATTTGTTCAATAATTTGAGCACTTTTTAGCACAGCCCTTTATTGTGATTGGTATATAAGATAATCTTTTCCAATCCAGTTGTCAACATCATCAAGCTCTTTGTTCCCATTTTTTTGCATGGGGTCGGGATGGCCTATCAACTGTTGAAATCTTTCTTGATAGAATGTCACTGTTGCTCTTAATATCTTCTGCAACAGCCACGTCTGACTGTCAGGTCTTCTTTCATGCAATCTATCCATCTCTTTGCTCAACTTCCCATTTTCCTCTTGCATTCTTCCTGTCTTTCTCAAATCATCTTCATCGAATTGTCTTCTGCTTTCCTCCACATTTGCACAAGCTACAGTAATCTGATCTGTATTTCATCTTCTCTGCAACTGGAGCTACTTTGGCTTCTGCTGTGATGTCATTTCTTTGTCTCAAAGCCTGCATACTAAAACCTGTTTCGTACACTTTATCTCCATCTTCGTCAACTGCACTGCCATCACTACCCAGGTTTGTGTACCAAACAGTAGAAGTGGTCCCACCTCTGGTTTGTACTCCTTACTTTTCAGCTTCGTTGTTATTCTTCTGTCACACACTACCCATGGTACTCTGTACCAGTTGGCTGCAGCCCCTTTGATTCAAGCATTGACCTTCTCAATCAGACTACCCTTCTCCCCATCCACCCCTTCTGGATATTTTAAACTGTTGACCTGCTTCTCCTTTTTATCTCGGTTTTTGGCTTCTTCTTTTCCCCATTTACTGACATGACAACTGTGTTGTCTGTTCAATTTCATCCCACATGCCTTCAGTTTTGCATTCCATTCCTGTATTATTTTCTGGCATTTTTATTCAGAGTTAGCTTGTATTGCCACTTAGTCTGCGTACTGCAACTTTGTTGATCTGTCTCATCTAACCTGTTTGGTAATGTAGTCCATCACCAGTATGAACAGCGGTGGTCTGAGAGCTGAACCCTGATGCACATCCAGTCCCAGTGGGAACCCTTGTATGAGAACACTGTTCACACTTGTGTCATTGGGTCATTGTACATAGTCTGCACTGTTCTGCCAATGTTTTCCAGAATTCAAACTATCACAGGCCTGTCCAAGGTAACTTTCTTGGGACATTATAATAAGCTTTCTCTAAATTTTGCAATGTCCAGCTGGAGTCTCTTTTTTTCTTCTTCTCTAGCTTCATCTCGAATGTCTGTCATAGGTTCATAGGTGTGTGCAAGGCTAATGACCACTATGACCTTTTTAAGCCTAGCCATGCATCTCAAATCTCTGACATATTCGAATGTCCTTGATGAGTGTAAGCAGGGGCTTCTGCGATTAAATATTTACAAGCAGGGGCCTGGGATTGAATCATTTACAGGCTGTGTCCAAATCAGGGATAAATTTTTGTTCCCCATCCAGTTGTCCAAGTTACACTTGCATTGGGTTAGGGAAGAAGTCTGCTTCACTTGGATGGGGGGCCTGTTCCAGAGAACAGGCAGTCTCTGGGGCAGATACCTGTCTTGCCAGCAGTTGCTCTTTATATCACAGGCAAGGTTTATGTTTTTAGAATAGGTAATTCTGGTGCTGTTTGTTTTGCAGATATGCAGGATGTCCATCAGCATGCTTCTGATAATGCCTTGTATTCCTGGCATAGGTCTCCCCTCAGCAGCCTGTAGGAGACAGAATATAGGGATAGGGCTTTGATATCATCTGCAAAGGACATGTTAATTATACTCTTTTTGTGAGGAACCTCTCAGCGCAAACATCAGGTCAGTTGTACTGCGTCCTGACCTGAATTCGAAGTGCTCATCACCCATCTTACTTTCTACTTCTGTGTCTATCCATTTATCAGTCATCCTTTCTAGAATGTTTGTGCAATGTCATAGGAGTTTGTTATCACTGTACTGTCCACAGTTGTGGATGTCCCCTTTGTCGTTGTACACTGGCACTAGTATTTTTATTCTCCAGTCATCTGGGATATGACTGTCTCTCTCCATACTGCTATGAGTACCCTCAGAAGCCATTTCCCCCATCTCACCCAACATTTTGATTGTATTTGCTGTGACCACATGCCAGGGTGTGGACATTTATGCTTTGTTGTTCCTAGCATAGTCCTTTCAAGGTTCAGCCTCCCTCTTTCTGCTGGAAATAGGGCTCTAAAGGGCTTCGCTTCCGAACTTGTCTTTCAGCAGCTCGAGCCGCTTGACATTTTGGGTGAGTGGAAGGTGCCCTGAAGTTTTGGAAGCAGTCTGGCCATTATATCTTTGGCAGGATGTAACCCATATAGCTAAGACTACTGCTGAAGTTGTCATTCGGACATCTACTGTTATGGTAAGTTCAACGTACACAACTGTACTTTCTTCACCGTTCTCCCTAAGGGTATGAGTTTGCCTGGAAGAGGATGATTTTGGAGAGGCTGAACTGTAGCATGAAGAGAACGATCATGTTCAGTGGCCTGTAATTAGCGGTGAACAGTGCTGAACGTGAGATTTGATAATAAACGTACCTGACAGTATGTACTAGTGTCGTGTAGTGTTAATGGCTCACCAACATTTGCACTCACCTTGGATAAGAGAAGGCTATTTTTGTATGTTGTTGCACTGAACACTTACATTGCTGTTCCGTTTTTGATACTGTAACAATGCAGCATTGGTGACAGCATGATTTACACTTCTGAGGCACTGCTTTTTAGATGAGTTGAGACATAAAATGGATTTCCCTTCCATGTCTCCCAGAATTTGCAGTAGTTCATGTAGTTGTAAATGTACTGCACTTTCCCTTGTTATATTTCTTCTGTTTATTATAAATTCTACTTCAGGTCTGTACTGGAAAAAGGCCCACAGGGTTATTAGATGACACAGCAGCAAGACAGTTGTATACTGTAAAATCAAGCAAGGCAGGATTTTGTGAACCATTTACCTTAAAATATCCATTGCCAAAAGTACATTGGAGTGAAATGTAATCTATCTTGAGGTATTACAGCCATAGAGTTGGTAATTTTTAGTTTTGGGTGAAAGAGATATTGTACTACTCAAGACAGTTTTCAGGATTAGAAGGATTAGGTGAATCCTTTTTGACTGTTATCTAATGTCAGAGAACCTTAATAGGACACATTGAGACATAAAGTGGTTAATGAAATTAAACAAATGTGAAGGTGATAGGTATCTATGTTGAACCATCACTCTACATGCAAATACTAGCAATCTGTAAAACTATTTAGTATAGTTTTAGAAAATAAATATTATTAGGTTAAGAGTTCAGTTCTGTTAGTGTTGAAGAAAGTATAAGAACTCAGTTTTTCATGGGGGAAAATGAATTGATTCAGTTCCTGAGCATTCTACTTACCTTTAGTTGTTCTTATTAAAGGAAAACTGATGTGACTGTGTCTTTAATTGTACAGCATCTTTGAATATGTTACTTTTACGAGGTGCACATGGCTGGCTGGCAGCTGATGTGCACAGAAAGATATAGATAACTTATTTTACTGCCTTGTAGTGATCCTGCACTGTCACCAGTTTAGGAAGTGTGATGTCACCAGGGTTAACTCATGTCTTTAGTGCACAGTCAGTATTACTTCGCCTACTGACATCATGGGATTTTAACTAGTAATTAAATTGCCAGTGAATCAGTGCCAGTAATGGGGTAGTTCAGTAACCTGATTTAAAAGATAGTAAACTGTTTTTGGAAATGTGAAGGGTATATGTCTCAGAAATGGATATTTGTTATATTATCCTGGTTATTGGTATTTTGGGGTGCATTTTTTATCAATAGTTTCACTTTGTAAGTGAATTTCAAAGTGAAGCAAAACACAGTATGAATGTAAACACCACATTATGCTTGTGGACATAAACCCATGCAGAGTGCAAGTTAAATACCGAATTGTTTTCTTACAGAAAAATGCATTTAAACACAAGTCATTTTCTTTTTATTTCTGTGTGTGTGTGTGTGTGTGTGTGTGTGTGTGTGTGTGTGTGTGTGTGTGTGTGTGTGTGTGTATGTGTATGTGTAGAGGGGGACAGAACGGAATCACGCTGTATTTCTCTTTAACAAAATTCTTTGACTATTCTGGAATCTCTGTTTTTATTACTCTGAGTAGTAGTAGTGTCAGATATATAGTTATGGGTGTACTATGCAAGTTTGTTTCTCCTTTTTACATTTTTGTTCTGTTTCCATCCTAGGTGGAAATTTGTCTAAGTGATTTTGAGTTTTGTTCTTCTGTTTGAATTAACTTATGCCTCATGTATCACATACTGCACAAGGAGTAAGCAGTGTGTGTGTATATGTATCTGTGTGTACATGTTCATATTTCTTTGAGCAATCAATGAATGAGGCTTATGAAAACTGAATTTATTTTCTCTCACTGTCACTTAGATGTGTTTTAGTTTTTGAAAATGGTACAATTACTGGGTTCAGTTCATGTGACAAGTGCTGTTCTGTTGATTTTGTGAACTAGGACTCAATACATTCCTTCCATAGGTGTTTTTTAACGACTTTTGTATGTTTTGGACTTAAATGTGCTTTTTCCACCTAGGCTTTCCAACGGCAGCCTACGGACCTGTAGCAGCAGCAGTGGCGGCAGCGAGAGGATCAGGTAGGGGGGCACGTGGAAGAGGCGGCTACATGGCATACCCTCAGAATGCAGGGGCAGGTAAAAAGCTGTCTGTATTCTGTGTGGCTGCAGCTGTCCACTGTTACTCTTATTTTCTCACACCTTTCCTGGGGACCTGAAACACTACAAGCAGAGGCCACAGGCCTGGAGCAGCTGAGAAGAGGCAGCAGTTTGAGCCATTGAGACCCTGCTGACAATGGCCAGAGAGTTTGATCACTTTTCTTTTGTCATAACAGAAAAAAGATTTACATTTCTCATGCGTTACAATGGCTACTTAACAGTAATGTAACTTGACCCGTCACTTATTTGGCTGAGTATCTTGCTTAGTTGAAGACACCTGTAAAGTCTTAACAAATACAGCCCAATTCCTAATGATGACTTATGCTTTTGTTTGAAGAGTTGATGTTTCCCTGGAGGTTGAGTAGTTATATGTTTAATTTCTGATGCTAGCCACCCAGTGGTGTAAACCTTGGCACTAGATGACTGTCACTGTTGAAGTGACACTCCGACCCTGTGTGCAAAAATGCTAAAAAGGGGTTGAGGATGGATGGATGTTTAGTTCGTATGCACCTGTCGCATTATACATCATTTATAAAATTATTTACTTTTTTTTTTTTAATAATTAAGGGTGTTTAGATAAAAGTAGAACTTTTATCCCTGAGCAATTCTTTGCAATCACATGTAGTTCATTACTTAAAGTCAGAATCCTACTATATGTTGGCCCAGACTACTGATTTAAGGCAATAGGGTGTTATGAAATCATTAGTTTAGGTCAAGGAGAAACTGAGGTCTTGTTTTCACATTTGTTTTCTTAGTAAAATGTGAAAGACAAAAGTACAGTGTGTAACCATCTGAAATACTGGGATCGCTACAATTGCTTTTAATGTAAACCTTTTTCTTGAATATTGCTTAAGGCTGTAGTTTTGTATAAAAGTCTTGATCTGAAGTTTGTTTTTATGTGACCAGGACATTTGCAACCTAAGGTTTTCTATTAACATTTGATATGAAGTTACCATCTTCAGAAGCTGGCTTATCCAGTTCTTATTCCGTTTACAGTATGTCTTGCACCACAGCTTAAGACTCAGTGGTGAACAAGCTCCTGGAAAGCTGTCATTTCACATCCTGTGATACTGCAGTGAAGAGAATGCATTATTCTTTTTCTCTGAGAGGATGTGGTTTATTGTAGAAACTGCACAGTCTCAATGAGGGGGACTGTACAGAACTTCTAGAAGATAGTGTAACTTTATGACGGCCAACTACATTAAGAAAGTAGTATTCATTTTGGGCAGGGTATTCATTTAAGAAACCTTTGAATTTCCAGAAAAATACACAAAGAAGATTTATAATAAATTTCAGATGTCCTGCTTTATCCACATTACTTATTCTGTACTGCTTTATACATCTGTATGAAAACAAAATCTGTTGTCCACCCTTTATCTTCTGTTATAGCTATTTATCTACAAATTCTTTACGCTTGTTACATCATGATTTATATATATATATATATATATATATATATATATATATAAATATATATATATATATATATATATATATATATATATATATATATACTATTTTGAGTTCCAGGTTTTGCCACATTACTGCTCTGACCTTTGGGATTTTACTGCCCTGTATGTAAGTCTTGAAAAGAGCAACTCTTATTGTTCTTTGTACCTACAAGTGATCAGCCCTCCCATGGTTGATCAGCCTATTTTTTCCACCATAGGAGAGAACTAGTCAGAGGAGGCCATTCAGGCTGGGATGAAGTATCTCATGTCCTCTGACTTTCTGGTCCCTGTGGCAACTTTGACATTTGGGTGACCCACATTGCCAGCCTTTGGATGCAGGCTTCCATGTATGGTGTTATCCCTGGCTGTGCTGCAGTTGCACTACATGGCATGCATGTATCCCAGTCCTTTCTGCTATCTTTTACTGTGATGCCTGACCTTCACCAGGTGTTAGTGGTGCATCAGACTGAGCTGGTCCCGCAAATGATGGGCAAGCTGATGGCATCCACTCACTTCCACATTCCCTGAAGGGCTTCTCCAGCACTAATTAGCCTTGGGTCATCTGGACTGTAGTCAGAGCTTTCTTTGATCTTCTGCACTACAGAGCTAGTCATCTTTGTGGTTTGTAATCACAAATATATTACCTCCCTTATATCACCATAAATTAAAAGTTTTGTTCTGCTTTGCTCTGATGTGAAGATCATGTTTGTAAGGTGTTATGAAAGCCAATAATGTACACATTCCTAAATAGTTATATGTCCTGCCCAAGTTACAGAAATGAGTGGCAGCTGATGGTTGTAACAGTGACTGTTAAGTCTGTTCTTTTGCAGGATGTAGAATGTTTAGGTTGTATCCTTTTTTAAGGATTTTGGCTAAGCCTTCATATCTGACTTGTCAGCCTGTCTCCACTTTGACTCCTTTTAAAGCTGTGAGTGCTGTTTGCACAAGAGACCAGATTACAAAGCTGGTCATGCCTTACCAACCATTGAGTTACCCACTCACTACTTTAGCCCATTTGTTGAGAGCCCCATGGATCTTACATTCTTCCTGGGCAGGAGAGCTGAACTGCAGAATGATGATTTCATTAATCTGAGGACAGAAGGTTTTTGCTTAAGGTCTTAATCCCACAGTGCATGCCCATATGTCCTGACTGAAATCACTATTGCAGTATTCCTAAGCAATGGGTTTTCACCACCGACGTCTGGTTGGGGTACCGTAGCTTTACTTTCCCAGGATTGTACATCAGATGTATGACCTCAGCTCATAAACATTAGGGGTATATATGCAGAAGTCCAAGCATAATTCCTCAGACTGTTTCAATGCCAGCCCGAACGCAGGTTGCTTATCTGTCAGACTGATTCTTTTTTGATCGTTTGTACTTTTGCTGTGAGTAAACAGATAAGTGTCCATTGGGGAACCTTCCTTAACTTTCTAAAGTGTTTTGCTTATTACCCCTCTTAGATGACTTTAAGGCAACAGTTATAGATTCCCCTTTAGACAGTAACCTTCTGTTTGGCCCTCAAGCAGCTAATCTTTTCAAAATCTTCCAAGAACAGGCAAAAACCATGAAGGACTGCTGACTACTTCTATTAACCTCTGTATCTAGGTGCAAGAGGATTTATCTAACCAAATCCACCATTTTGTCAGAAGAGATCCTAGAGCCATCCTGAAACACATTAATGACCCCAGAAAGAGATTCCCAGAGAAATTCCTCTTCTAGGATGCCTCTTTTTGCTGACACATCTCTGTGACTGTCTGCAAAGTTCCCTCCCCATCACTCAAGCCCTACCCCTTTCAAAAAGACTAGCCCAGTCAAGTCTCCACCTCAGAAAAGGTTACCACTGACCAGTGGGTGCTTTCTCTTACAAAAAAGGGCTGTGCTATATCTTGGATGGAAATACTCCCCTCTGAATGGCATGCATCCACCCCCCACAACCAGATCCATCTACTTTCACTTATCGTATGTGAATTACAGGCACCAGGCACAATAGAACTAGTGCCCTAGGAATTTCTGAGAAAGTGTTTTACTCCGGAATCTTCCTCAAACCAAGGAAAGAAGGGCAATAGACACCAGTACTGGATCTGTCTTTAATGAACACTTTTGTAAACGTGCCAACCTTCAAAATGCTCTTCCTGCACACTCTGTTGTCATTAATTCTGCCTCAGGCCTTTCTAGTATCTCTAGATCTAAAAGATGCCTATCTTCGCATATCAGTTTGCCCTCCTTGCAAGATATTCCTCAGGTTTTAAACCAGTTCATCTCACTTTCAGTTTACTGTTTTGGCTTTTGGGCTTTTCACAGCCCCAAGAGTTTTCACAAATTGTCAGAAACCAGTATTTGCCTTCTGTCAAACCCAAAGAATCTAGACTTTACCGTACTTAGATGACCTGTTAATTCAAGCCTCCTTACCAAGGATATTTCTGCAATACCCCCAGTTCACTCTCAACCTTCTCTCAGAGTTGGTGTTCATGGTCAGCTACAATAAGTTCTTCCTGCAACCAACTCATGACTTAGTTTTTCTGGACTGCAGACTAGGCACAAAAATGATACAGGCCAGTTTGCCTCAAGAAAAGGTGCAGAGCCTTGCAGATTGCTTTCAAGTCTTGCCTCTTTGCTCAGTCAGGGAGATACTATGGGCCCTGAGATTCATGGCAGCAACTATCTCACTAGCCAAACTGCATATGAGGAAAATCAAATGGTACCTGAAAAAAGTTTGGTCCCAGTACACTCTCCCTCTATACACAGCAATTCCTTTATTATCTTGTCTCAGGAGAGAAGTCTCATAGAAGAAGCAGGTGAAACTCAACCCAGGACTTCACCACCACCACCCCCCCCCCCGTCCCAGTTTTGAAAATGTACAGTGATGCCTTTGAGGCATGGGAGGTCCTGGGCAAGGACACACCATGTACAGAGCAGATGGCAGCCAAAACTACTAAAGGAACACATCAGCATGAAGGAGATGAGGGTTCTCATCCAAGTTCTTCAAGTCTTTTCCCATATCTGGAGTCCAGGTCCCCTGTGAATATTCACAGACAACACCACTGTCATGTGGTACATAAACAAGGAGGACCAGGTCTTACCAACTCTGCAGACTTGCACAGATCCCCTGGCCATTGCCACCCAGAAAAACACGTTGTTAACAGCCATATACATCCCATCACAAGACATTGAGTTGGCAGACACATTAAGCAGGACCTTGAAGGATCCTCACACATGGAACCTCAACAGCAGGTTTTCCTGGAACACCCTTCACTGTTGGGGACTCCCTCAGATAGACCTGTTTGCATCAGAGACCAACAAACAGCACCCCCTCTTTTGCAGCAGAGCCCCTTGCTCCTCAGCCTGGAGAACAAATGCTTTTACCTTTCAGTGGACAGTGAGATTCCTCTTCTCCTTTCCACCACCTTCTCTCATTCCAAAGGTTCTTCTAAAGGCCCAAAACGAAAGTTAAGCACTTGCTAGTGACCCCCTTCTGGCCAAGAAGACAGAGGTTCCCTCTTCTTTTTAATGTAACCAGGGGCAGCCACTACATACTGCCACTACAAACAGACCTCCATGCAGTCGAAATGGCTATTACTACACCTCAACCTGTCATCCGTAAAACCTAACCTTGTGGATGATAGGTCCTAATTCCTTACATACACCACTTTTCTGAAGAAATAATTAAGGTTCTCCAAGAAGCCAGGAAAAACCACTCAAAATTCCTGTATACCCAAATGGAAGAGATTTTCCTTTTGCTGCCACAGGAATGGACAGGAGCCCAACAAATCAAAGGTAACTTCCATATTAAAATATCTGTATGAAGTTATCCATACAGGTCTGGCCTACTCTTACATCATAGCTCACCTATCAGCCATCTCTGCTTGTTTGCCCCTCGATTCTTCACCTATGTCCAAACTTGAGGCCAAGTTATTTAGGGGTGCTGCATCTTAGACCACTAAGTAAGTCCATTACCCTCCTTGGGACCTCAACTTTGTGCTGGAAAAGCTTATCTTACCTCCTTTTGGACTAGCCACCTCAGCAAATCTCAAATTCTCACCGGAAAAACTATTCTACTTCTGACTCACTTCAGCTAGGAGAGTCTCAGAGCTTCAGGCTGTTATGGTCACTCCTCCTTTTCTTATTTTGAACAAGGACAGGGAGACCCTGAGGGCTAACCCTTCATTCATGCCTAAAGTAGTGAATGCGCTGTCACTCAAACAGGCCATAAATCTCCCAACTTTTTACCCAACCCACAGAATCAGGTGGAAAAGCTCCTAAACCCTCTGGACGTTCACAGACATTAAAGATTCTATTTGGACAAAACCAAATCCATCCGAAAATTTAAACCACTGTTTGTCTCCTTCATGGACTCAAAGCTGGGCCAACCAGTATCTAAGCAAAGAATTGCTAGCTGGATATCTAAGGCCATCTCTTTTTTTTTTGTTTGTTTTATTATTATTATTTATTTATTTATTTATTTTATTATCTGCATGGCAAGTCCTTGCCCTCATACCCTCAGACTCACTCTATTAGGGCAGTAGCATACTCTGGGGCCTTCTACAAAGGGGTAGATGCCAGAACCATACTGGCAGCTGCCACCTGTTCTTCCATGCACACCTTAACTAAACACTACAGGATTGATGTCTTTTCAAAGTCCTGAGCTGCTTTCAGTAGGTTAGTCCTTTCAGGCATCTTGGACAATTTGCTGTATATTAGCCAGCCAGCTTTATGTTCCCCTGAGCTCTGAGAATCACCCATTGATTAAGAATACTGTAGCAGTGATCTCGGTCAGAACAGTGTGCAGTTGTCTAAGAACTACCATAACAATAGATGTTCTGCTGATCACTGTTGTAGATTCCTTCCCACCCTCCTTCCCCTCTACATTCTTTTTCTACTGCCTCTCTCTTTTTTTTGTCTCTTTCCTCCCTCCCTCTCTCCCAATCCCATGGACAACATTCTGGAATCAAGGGGGCTTCCTTGCCATTTCATGCTTCGCCCCTCCTACCTGACCAGTGTCTCTCTCTCTCTCAGGGGGACTTCATCTGAGGAGTTACACTTTTACATCTGCCTCTATACCACTAAACTTATGAGCTGATGTCAGAGGTCTGGTACCCCAGGCGGACATCAGCAGTGATAACCCACTGATTAGGAACAATGATCAATAGGACATCTGCTGTTGTGATAAGTTCTTACACAACTGTACTGTACACGGCCAGGGTTCAATGTGCAAGGGCATCAGTGAGAGTGTGTTGCTCTTGTTCATAGATGACAAATTCCCTCAAGTCAGCCTTGCCTCCCTTGAAGCAATCACTCCTCTGGAGCACCTTATCTTCACTATGGGTTCAGTCACTGGGCAGTGTTCCTTAAGTATGAGCTCAACATCCCTTTCACCTGAAGACAGAAGAGCCACCAAACGTTCACTCCTCTCTTCCCCCACACCAGCTCCAGCAGAAAGCTGCTAGTCAAACTAAGGTCACCTTGCTATGCCACAGTGCTAGCATAAGGAGACTTTCCTTTTTACATAAATGGAGGTAATGAGTGGATGGTTGGTTACATTATGTTCAGTTCATTTGATTAATGACAACGAACATCAATAAAGTTATCTGGTCTGCCCTTTTTAAGTGCCTTAACATTCTTCCTCCCTTCCATTCCTACCTTTCCCCTTATGCCTTTTCCACCACTTTCATGCTTTTTTGAATGTCTTGTTGGATTCGTTCTCCATCACCTGTTTTGGTAGTCTGTTTCATAGATCCATTTTCAGAAATGCACAGAGAAGTTAATAGCTACAGCCTGATGCAGGTTCCCCCTCTTTCCCCTCTGCTCAGTCTGTTCAGAATGACCCCTTCACATCTCCTTGCTTTGATCTTGTGCATGGTATTATGTCCACATTGTTCTGTTCTCAGGTGAAGAGCCGTAGCACCTTTAGCCTCTGGTCATCATCCATTCCCTCCATCCCACTAATCTTTGTAGTAGCTTTCCTTTGTATTCCTTCCAGTTGCCTGATTTCATTTTCCTTATGTGGTCTCCAAAACTGTGCACAATATTAAATGTTTGATGTGACCACGGCCTTGCAGAGTAGAAAAAGTAGCCACCAGCACAGTGTCTGCTGCTTACCTGCAATGTATCTCTCCAGTTGGTTGAATTGCTCGGAACACACAGGCATTATGTGGTCATTAGTATGTACTGCTGTCAGACACACAGTGACAAGCACATTCAGCAGATTGCTGACCTCCTTAGATACAGTAATGAATGGCTGCATTTAGAATTAGGTCAGTATAGCCTACTAACTGTTGAATGATTTCTTTTAGTTGCAATTTTATATTAATTTTTTGATGGCATTGTTATGTCTTTTAATACCCCTGATGTCATATTCCAGTCTGCTTGACATGTTAATATTTGTATCAGCTAGAGAAACTGGTAGTGAAGAGCCTGGCCAGTGTCAGCTGTTTCAGAGTTGCTCAGTTAATTTTCCTTTTCTCTGTGTACACGTGCCGTCATGCAGGTACTTTGTAACCTTGCAGCTTGTTAAACAAAGGTCCATCATACCTGCATGTTACATTAAACACCACAGGGGTGAAAACGTCTGATGTTTTTGTGAAGGAGAGTTAATAAAAATGTGTCATTTTTCCAAAGCTGTGTGTCCTGGAGTGATGTATTTCTCCCATTTTTTTTAATAAGTGGGAACTGCTACCCTTCCTCATCCACATTCATATCACCAAGGATACACTCTTTCTAATGTGGACCAATTTTTTTTCCTGTCTGTTTTTTCTCCCCCACACAATTTCACCATTTCACTTCAGGGAGCTGTAGCTATACTTGGAAAACAGAGTTGGAATGTGTTGCTTTATCAGGATTGTCACAGTGCTTACTCTGTGGACTTGGTTTTGACCCCCCCCCCTCCCCCCCCACACACACACACACACTCACACAGCTTTTGTCCTCCTGTCTTGGCTTATTCCTGCAACATCCAGGTTTGCTGCACAACACCCAATACAAAGACTTCTGATTAATGTGTGGCCTGAATGCTATTAACTCTGCATTTGTCATTTACTGAGGTCCAAGTTGACACCAGTCTGTGGGCTTTTGACCTACGGTAGTAGCATCAGCAGTGTGTACTCAAGCACCCATCTGTTGCTAAAGCAGTAGACGAGCCTACTGCACCCATTTCCTGTGCACTTCATCATCCATGTTCTCACATACTCACTTTGTAATCACATGCATTTCATGTCCTTATTCTCCTTCCCCAGTCATTGCCTGATTAAGAAGAGCAACATAGACTGGCCAGATAGCAGCATATTAATAAATGATTACAATTCTATACAGAAAGGTTCAAGAAGATGACTGTAAGCCTTCTGTGGCTGAGAGAGTAGCATGCATTAGCCATCAAATTGTACTATCATTAAGGAGACCTAACAGTGAGTCCCCCACATTACAGCTGTGAGAGTATAGAAGAGCCCCCCCCCCCCCCCACACACACACACACACTGAACAGAATGAGTATGGAGTGTCAGAGTGTCAGAAGCTTATGAGAGTGTGGGTGGGGTGAGTGGTTGCTGCACTGGTGAAATCAGCCAGCAGCTTTATCCTGACACCAGGTTGTGCCTGTCAGCAGGTTGATACACAGTTCGATAACTGCTTGACAGTTGTTTAAAAAAATAAAAGTTGTTTGGAAAAATATTCCTTTTCTTTTTAATTTAGTAAATCTTTTTACTAGCTACAGCCTGTTGTCTTAATTAAGGCCATACTTATGTTTTAGGCCGACTTCAGCATGGAATTTATAGACAGCATATAAATGTATGGTATTTTGGGACTGGTCATCATAAGCAATTAGAAGTAATTACTGTGGACCCAGGTGCAACATAGCCAAGCGCACTGTACCTGTAGTGACACTTGACATAAAAAATCGTGCAGACTCTGCTGGAGGAAACACATGGCTGACCTTTCATAGCTCATCCATGCGCAAGTCATCAGTAGGAATGCTTTTGAAAGCAGGCATATTGACTATCCAGTGGTTGAACCCACTGCAGACGAGCATGAGAAATGTAAATCTTTTAGGTCTATTTCCACAGAATGGGTCCGCTGCTTGACAAGGCACATATATTTTTGGAAATAGATGCATTACCTTTTTCCCTGTCTCAAGAAGAACATGTCAATTAAGAGAGAAATATATTAGTTGGATGATGTGTGTGTGGATATTTGTTTTAGTCATGACTGAGCTGCTAGCATATGAGGTGCTGTCACTGTGTTTGGCTGTGCAGTGGTGATGACAGAACATTATTTCTAATATAGTATACTGTATAAATGCAAGCATAAGGCATAGTACTGTCCCT